>NC_057810.1:507608440-507618240 GCF_018294505.1 Triticum aestivum | reverse complement strand
CCGTCCTGCAGCCGGACACAGTCCCGGAGGCCCTTAGGGCTCCGGGATTAGGCAGGAAGCCCCTCCTGACTGGAGGGGGCAATCCTACTCCGCCTGCAACCTACGTCCAACCAAAGGTGTCAGGCGGCCTACCGACAGCACTGGAGAGTGCGTCCATCATTGATGAACACTGCGCCCTTATGGGCGTGGTGACAGAAAAGATTTAGGCCGCCGGGAGCGGACTGAATGAATCCTGCGTCAGCCTTAGAAAAGGCTTGAAGGTATGTGTAGAAGACTGTCATCGTATAGATAGTAGCCCCTGATACACTGTTCGGAGAGGACAGGAACCGGACAGGGGATCAACTTCCCGTCCGCAGGAGACTTAGCTAATGACATATATGTATTTTTTATGAATCATATGTCTGCAGCGACTGCCTCCTCTCATACTGCGGAAGTGTCAGGACTCAAGCAGAGTCTGGTGCGGGCCGAAGAGGAACTCGGCCGAGTGAAGAAGCAGCTGGAGGATAAACAAGGTATGTTTTGAAACTTGTAGAAAGTTCTATCACAAGTAAGTAGTTGTGACTATGTTAAAGTATATATATCGCGCACTCTAGGGGCAAATGCCGAAATTGAGGCGCTCAAGAGGGCTATTGCCTTGGCCGAAGAGAAAGCGGCCGCAGAGCAGGCTCTCCATGAGAAACATGAGGTGAGGGTCGTGGAAGCTGAACGAGAGCTTTAGGAGGCCGTAGGGAGAAGCGAGAGCTTGGAGCAAAGTCTATCATTGAAAGAATCCGAACTCGCCCAAGCTCTCCAGACAGCGAATGAGGCTCGGGAGGAAGCCCATGCTACGCTAAGGGATATTCAGGAGGCACGGAAGATTGCGGCTGGTAAGGTTTTTTTTTTCAAAGCACCTTTCGCTTTTGCATGGAAGATTCATGGTGACCCATTGAATCCTGATTTTTTCAGGGGCAATTGCGGATTTGCTGCGCATCATATCTGATGCTGCCCAATTCTGCCGAGCTGAGAAGAAGGAAACTGCGGAGAAGCTCTTCTGCTCGCAGTATTTGGCGCCGAATTATCCTGTGCCATTTGTCGACCAGCTCAAACAGCTGATCGAACTGCATTAGGCGGCCGAACTAGCCATGAAGGATTTGGTTATCCGGCTGTGGCCTGCCGAGCCTATACCGAGCAGTTTCTTTGGGCTCGTGAAGAGGATTGTGAGGGCCTGCCCTTGGCTGGACGTCATTAAGCGGTCGGTTTGCATAGAAGGGGCACGAATGGTATTTTCCTGTGCGAAAGTGCACTCGGTGAAGCTTGATGCTGAGAAGCTGATGACCGAGGGGCCGCCAGAGGGGAAGGAGCACCGCAAGCCCGAATTATATTATGATGGTGTCCTGAAAGGGGCCTACCTCGTGGCTGAGCAAGGTACGAAAGACATTATTTTTCCCTGAAAGCAGTTGTGCTATCCTTTTTAAGGCAAAATAGAGTCACGTATATGTAGGTGCCTATTATGTGTAAATTTTATTCCTGCGCAGCCGTTTTAATATGTTAATCTTGAGAGTTGGCCAGTCGTCGGCTTCTGCCCCCACGTAGGGACTACGGGGGTGTTCGGGATACACCTGAACACTCTTTATCCCATTCTTAGGTCCATGAAGGAGGTGTTCAGCACAGCGAACTAGGCAATCGGACTATAGGGCTTTATTACTCTCACTTAGCCATAGGAATTTGAGTATGGGAGGCGCAGCCCCTGGTGTTCGGAAGACCGCACGGGGGGCTCTAATAGCACCTAATTGGTGCACCGATCCTTCGTACACTGCATTTTATTATGGCATTATGCGGAATAAATCCTCAAAGATTTTACAACCTCTCGAACAGCTGACCAGCTCTCGCCTTTTCATGACAGTCGGTTTTCGACTTTCTCTAGTGAGGTGTTCGTCCGGCAGAACAGGGACACAATCGCAGTAGTTCTCCCAGCACTACCTTAGCCGATATTGCGGAACGTAAGGTACCAAAACATGGGAGCCGGGCAAACCCAACCAATGACCCAAGACATGATTCGAAGCTGATGCATATAGTGCTATAAGTTCGGGGTGCCGAACGGCTGAGAAGGTGTTCGGACTTTAGTCGCCGTAGTACAGGTGCATGGAAGCCCCTGGTGTTCAAAGGCATAACACGATGTTCGGATGCCGTTATGACAAAATTTTGTTTGAGAAATAATAGCAGATAAGCGCCAAATGGCTCTACATGTTGTATTTAAGTAATAGGTCTACGCGTATGAGTACGGTTCATGTTATAAAAGAGAGGCATGACGGCAGAACCTGTTGGGGCCGGGCGGTGGTTGGTTGTACGCGAGTCCGGAGGAATATCCGGATTGTATTCAGGTGGGGTGGAGATTCCCCCTGTGCGCGTCCGAGCTGATTCCAAGTTGCTGGTCCAATTATGTGCAAGAGCGAACCTGCAAACAATGCTTAAAAGGCGTGTGTGAGCAGTGGCTGAGCCGTGGATGTGATCCGTCCGGCTTATGCTGAAGGAGCTGTATGAGCTATGATTAGGTTGGGGTATCATGAAGTAGTTCAGACTCCCTTGTCGTTGTCCGGGAGTTCAGCTGTCGAATCTAAGTTTGATTGAAAAAACTATGACTCACTGCTTCAGTGAATAAAGTAGCCGAATACTCTTTGGCGCCGAGGCGGAGCTCGGTCTTGACCGCAATTGTGACTTTATCACATGGGTCTTGGGTGATAGTGCATCGAGTCGCAGTGTATCTTGGCGGTGCTGAATAGCTACGGCCTAGAGGTGTAAGACCCAAAGTTGGTATTACATTTTTGGGCTATCCGAAGACCATCTCCAGGGTGGCGGGGCCTATGTGGCCTTCGCGCCTGTTTGTGATATTCTAAAATGAGTTGTTTGGTGGGTCTGATCCTCGAGTGATCGGTCCCTAGACTTGATAATCCGGGCTTCTTGCCCTATGACGTATTCATGCTCCGTCCAGTGCCGGCCTGCTGATTTATTTAAAGACCCAGCATTCTCTATTGGTATGATTGGCTGCCGCTCCTAGGGTACCATGAATTTGGCATGGGCGGTCAAGTATGCGGTTCAAGCTGGAGGGGCCCGAATTACAATGTTGAAGTCTCTTCTCCCGCTCAATGGGTTGACGATGACGGGCTCCTGTGTTGATCGTCGTTTCCTGGGTGCCATTTTTTGCCTTGGGACGCTTATATTTGTTGTGCCAAGGTTTGTAAACTCTGTTTTTGTCCGCTGATACATCCGGGGTGCTTGCTATGTAGCTATTTGGTATGTAATGCTGGTCTTGTGTGCAGCCCCTTGCCACAGTGTGCTGTCGGCGGGGTGTAGGCCTGCGTTTGATTTGTAGTGCCGCCTCCTCGAATTGAGGTAGTAGCCTGCGCTTCAGGTAGTATTTTGTTCGTCGCTCGGGTCTGTAATCTTCGGATGCCCGGGCCTTAGTCCATCTGTCTATGGGCAGATTCTTACCAGCTTGAGGCTGCTAATGTTTCTTTTTCAGGCTTCTTGTACTGGCTATAAGCCGGCGCTTGAAGCGCTCCTACTTTATGGGATCCTCTGGTACGGCGAATTTGTCATCACCGAGGCTCATCTCGTCTTCGGAGGGAGGCATATTGTTATCGTCCTCCCAGTATCCATCTGTCGCCTGTTCATCTGGGCTAGCCTGCCTGTGTTCCTGTTCGGTTTGCTCGAAGGTGGGTTGATCAGGATCATATTCCTCTTCGGCACCATCTGGATTTTCTTCTCCAGTGCCGGTATTGTTGTGGCGAGGCTTGGAGCGGCGCCGATGACGCCCATGTTTTGCTTTCTTCCCCGAGGGGTTATCTCCCATTGCCTCATCGCCATTGGTTTCTTTTGGAGTATCCACCCTATATATATCATATGAAGAGGTGGTAGTCCAGCGCCCTGTGGGCGGTGGTTCCTGTTCTTCTCCCGCATCGTCGTCTATACCGTCGATGTCTTCGGATCCAAAGTTAAGCACGTCGGTCAAGTCATCAACCGTGGCTATTAAGTGGGTGGTGGGTGGGTAACGAATTTCTTCGTCGCCACCTTCCCACTCGAGCCAGACATGGTTCGGCCAGGAGTCTCCCGACAAAGAGGGAGACCTTAATGAATTCAGCACATCTCCGAAGGGTGAGTGCTGAAAGATATCCGCGGCGGTGAACTCCATGACTAGAGCCCAGTTAAATTCGATGGGCACGGGTGCGCGCGGCCCGGAACACACTACCGAGGATGAGTCCAGGGGTCCGGAGGTACAGATTTCCTGAGGAGAGGAATCTGTGTTCGGCTCCAACGCCGATGTGTGTGTGGTTTTCGGGGCAGGGTTCATCCATCCGTCCTCAGAAGGCACGACTTGCTCTGGAACGAAGTCCGGAGCTATAGCAGGCACGATGTTCCGAATACTATCCAACTGCAGATCCAGGTCATGCACGTCATGATTGTTCATTGCTCCTGGCACGGGCTCGAATCCATCGAAGATCAAGTCTCCGCGGATGTCGGCAGTGTAGTTTAGGTTTCCAAACCTGACCTAATGGCCAGGGGCGTAGCTATCGATCTGCTCCAGATGGCCAAGCAAGTTGGCCCGCAGTGCGAAGCCGCCGAACATGAAGATTTGTCCGGGGAGAAAAGTCTCACCCAGGACGGAATTTTTGAAGGTTGGAGAAGCCATCGAGCCTTACAGCGAGGACACAGAGGAACTGTCAATGAAAGCACCAATGTCGGTGTCAAAACCGGCGGATCTCGGGTAGGGGGTCCCGAACTGTGTGTCTAAGGCTAATGGTAACAGGTGGCTGGGGACACGATGTTTACCCAGCTTCGGGCCCTCTCGATGGAGGTAATACCCTACTTCCTGCTTGATTGATCTTGATGATATGAGTATTACAAGAGTTGATCTACCACGAGATCAGAGAGGCTAAACCCTACAAGCTAGCCTATGGTATGATTGTTGTTCTGTCCTACGGACTAAACCCTCCGGTTTATATAGACATCGGAGGAGGATAGGGTTACACAGAGTCGGTTTACAGAGGAGGAGATCTACATCCGAATTGCCAAGCTTCCCTTCCACGCTAAGGAGAGTCCCATCCAGACATGGGACGAAGTCTTCTATCTTCTATCTTCATAGTCCTACAGTCCGGCCAAAGTATATAGTCTGGCTGTCCGGATACCCCTTATCCAGGACTCCCTCAACGCCCCAATGGAATAACGGGCCATTAATGGGTATAAAGTGATACACTGTTCAGTACGGTCCAGTTTCACCATGGGCCGTTAATGGACCAAGAGTTACAAAGGGCCTCATATGTGCCAAAAGAATTCATGGGCCACACATGGGCCGGAAGTTAAAATAGGCTGGAATCATATTGGACGGCCCAGATGACGCTGCTGGGCCTAATTCGGAGATGTCGTAACGGGCTCTTGGTTAGCCGGTTGTAAATGGGCTATATGAGAACAGGCCGTTAACAGGCTTTCCATGGGCGGCCTGACACCTTTTGACCAAGTCAAACAGGTCGGCCTTTTCACAGGAATGGGCCTCTGTTGGGCCGTGCCACGTGTTGCCGTATCATAGGCACGTTCGGTCCAATGAGTGGATGACATCTGTCCCAAAGGTGAGCCGACACGTGTTTGCTCCAGCCAATGATGATCTTACACGTGGAAACTCCCCATTGGTCGGGGCTGTTAACAGGTTATCGGATCCAAAACTAGACCCGATAGCTTAACGGCATTCCGTTACGGTGGATGCCATGTGTCGGTCACTCTTGACGAAAGCACTTCTGTGACGCGCGATTTATCATCATGGAAGTAGACACTTCCGTTATGATAATTTTGGTAATGTCATGGAACACTTCTACGACAACACATGTATGACTATCTTGATTCTGTCATAAAATCGTCATGGATGTACATGCATGACAAAAAACACGACCTACTGTGACAAACACGTATCATCAAGGAAGTGTATTTTTTTTGTAGTGACAGATGCAAGAATTCCAGAACAATGCAGATCCGGATAAGTTGTTGCATGCCAAGAAGCCTGCTACAGAGTCAGCATTTCAGTCACCCGACCGATCCCAATGCTGCTCCGACTCATATCTCAACAACACTCGACAACAAATCGGAAGAAGCGCTCATCCAGTTGATCTGTGAGAACTCGGACATCTTCGCATGGAAACCATCAGACGTGCCTGGTGTACCCAGGGGACTGGCAGAGCACCATTTGTGAGTCGACCCGAAAGCAAAACTCGTTAAAGAGCATCTACGTCGGTCTGCCGTGGAGAAGAGGAAGGCCATTGGCAAGGAGGTGACTTGGCTTTTGGCAGCTGAGTTCATCCGCGAGATATACCACTCCGAGTGGCTCGCCAATGTTGTCATGGTTCCCAAGAAAGATAAGTCACTTAGAATGTGTATCAATTTCAAACATATCAATCGGGCCTGCCCGAAAGATCATTTCCCTCTGCCCCGCATCAACCAGATAGTCGACTCAACTGCGGAGTGTGAGCGCTTGTCCTTTTTGGATGCGTATTCCGGGTACCATCAGATCCGAGTGTATGGACCCAACAAAATAAAAACAACTTTCATCACCCCATTCGGGTGTTATTGTTATGTTACTATGCCCTTTGGCCTCAAGAATGCCGGTGCCACATTCATGCACATGATTCAGAAGTGCCTGCTCACTCAAATCAGTCGGAATGTGAAAGCATACATGGATGATATCGTGGTCAAGTCATGAAAAGGTTCCAACCTACTAACTGACCTCGCTGAAACCTTTACCAACTTAGAAGATATGATATCAAGCTCAATGCGTCAAAGTGCACATTCAGAGTCCCAGGAGGAAAGTTACTCGGTTTCCTCGTTTCTAAATGAGGAATTGATGCAAACCCAGAGAAGGTGGGAACAATCCTCTGAATGAAACGCCCTGTGAGTGTGCACGATGTTTAGAAGCTTACTAGTTGTTTGGCTACATTGAGTCGATTCATCTCATGCCTCAGTGAAAAGGCATTGCCTCTTTACCGACTGATGAAGAATTCTGACAAGTTCGAGTGGAATGATGAAGCTAAAGCAGCGTTTGAAGAGCTCAAAGCTCTACTTTCCACCGATCGGGTGCTTGCTACTCCAATCAGCAAAGAGCCTTTACTACTTTAAATCGCAGCCACTGGACAAGTTGGCAGCACAGTGCTCACGGTCGACCGGGAAGAAGAAGGAAAACCCTACAAAGTTTAGCACCCAGTGTATTAAATTTCTGAAGTCTTGACTCCGTCCAAGCAGAGATATCCGTATTATCAGAAGCTTGTTTATGGAATTTATTTGACCATGAAGAAAGTTGCACACTACTTCTCAGACCACTTGGTTTCAGTCGTCAGCGACGCTCCATTATCAGAAATTCTAAACAATAGGGATGCAAGTGGTCGAGTGGCAAAGTGGGTGATTGAACTCCTTCCTTTAGATATCAAGTTTGAGGCAAAGAAAGCCATCAAGTCCCGAGCAATAGAAGATTTCCTCGCTGAGTGGACTGAACAGGAGCAACCGACTCAGATTCACTCGGAGCATTGGACTATGTTCTTTGATGGGTCCAAGATGTTGAATGGCTCCGACGTAGGAGTGGTTTTGGTATCCCCAAGAGGCGACAAGCTCAGCTATGTCCTCCAGATTCACTTTGATTCTTCAAACAATGAAGCTGAGTATGATGCACTTTTGTATGGGTTACATATGGCCATTTCACTCGACATCCGACGCTTGATGGTCTACGACGACTCAGACTTTGTGGTCAATCAAGTGATGAGGGAATGGGATATCAGGAGTCTAGCAATGACCGGTTATTGCAATGCAGTAAGAAAGCTAGAGAAGAAGTTTGAGGGGTTAGAGCTCCACCACATACCCCGAATCAACAATCAAGCTACTGATGAGTTGGCGAAGATAGGTTCCACTCAGAAGCCTATCCCCAGTAATGTGTTTTTGGATCATATCCACACCCCGTCAGTTCAATAAGATCCCTTTACAGAAGAGCCCCCACAACCAATAAGTTCAACTAACCTGACTGAGATTGAAGTCCCAACTGTAGTCGACCTGATCATGGAAGTTTTAGTGATCACACCCAACTGGATGGTGTCGTATATTGCATACCTGCTCAAGCAGGAACTCCCAGAATATGAAGATGAGGCCTGTCAGATCGTCCATTGATCCAAAGCCTTCACCGTGATACGTGGGAAGCTTTACAGTTAAAGTGTCACATGAGTGGCTCAATGTTGCATCTCCCCAGAAGAAGGGCGAATGATTTTAAACGAGATCCACTTGGGGACCTGTGGTCACCATGCGTCCTCTCGGACCATCATAGCCAAAGCATACCGAGCGGGATTCTATTGGCCACGTGCAAATGAGATGGAAAAAGATATAGTCGACCAGTGCGAAGGATGCCAGTTCTACTCAAACATGTCTCACAAGCCTGCATCTGCCTTAAACACTATTCCACTCGTCTAGCCGTTTGCAGTCTGGGGGTTGGATATGGTTGGACCTTTCAAGACCGGCAGAAGTGTTTTCACTCATTTGCTCGTAGGAGTCGACAAATTCACCAAATGGATCGGAGCCAAGCCTATCAAAAACCTTATTCAAGCACTGCCATCAGTTTCATCAAGGAGTTGATATTCAAATATGGGGTACCTCACAGCATTATCACAGATAATGGCTCCAACTTTGATTCTGATGAGTTCAGGGCATTTTGTGCTTCCCAAGGCACCCGGGTCGATTATGCATCTGTCGCCCACCCGCAGTCAAATGGTCAAGAGGAAAGGGCGAATGGTTTGATCCTTCAAGGGTTGAAACCCCAACTGATACGCGACCTAAAGCATGCTGTTGGAGCCTGGATGACTGAGTCGCCATCCATCTTATGGGGACTGAGAACAACTCCGAACCGGTCGACTGACCGAACTCCTTTATTCATGGTGTATGGTGCCGAAGCTGCTTCCGAGTGAGTTGCTGCACAACGCTCCTTGAGTGGAACTCTTCTCACAAGCTGAAGCAGAACAGGCACGCCAAGATGCAGTTGATCTCCTAGAGGAGGAGTGTGAGATGGCTCTGATCCGGTCGACCATCTATCAACAAGACCTGCGTCAATTCCTTGCCCGTAATGTCAGAGGTGGAGCGTTCCAGGAAGGAGACCTTGTGCTCCGAGTGCATCAGAAACAACCTCACAAGCTCGCTCCGGCCTGGGAAGGTCCCTTCAGCATCACCAAGGTGCTCCACAACGGGGCGTATCACCTCTACAACGTAGCTAAGAAAGGAGATGAGCTGCACTCGTGGAATGCGGAGCTGCTCCGCCATTTCTATACCTAAAACATTCGGATCGACGAGTTGTAATAAGAATCCTTTAGTTTGCTTATCAATGACAAGATTTCTGTAGTATCTTAATGATTTCTATCCCGTAAACACATGTGTTCAAATCCCCCAGTGGGTGGCTTATCCGCGAACCCGATTCGCCTAAGTTTCAAAACCACTCCAAGTGAAGAGCAACCCTCTCGCTCGGGGGCTTAGCCGCGACCCCATACTCACCTAAGTTAAAAAACTACTCCGAGTGGAGAGCAATCCTCCCACTCGAGGGCTTAGCCGCAACGTCGTACTCGCCTAAGTTAAAAACTACTCCGATTGGAATGCAATCCTCCCACTCGGGGGCTTAGGCGCGACCCCGTACTCGCCTAAGTTAAAAAACTACTCCGAGTGGAGAGGAATCCTCCCACTCGGGGGCTTATCCGCAACCCCGTACTCGCCTAAGTTAAAAAAACTACTCGGAGTGGAGAGGAATCCTCCCACTCGGGGGC
>NC_057810.1:507542514-507608125 GCF_018294505.1 Triticum aestivum | reverse complement strand
CAATCCTCCCACTCGGGGACTTTGCCGCGACCCCGTACTCTCCTAAGCTCAAAAACTACTCCGAGTGGAGTGCAATCCTCCCACTCGGGGGCTTAGCCGCGACCCCATACTCGCCCAACTTAAAAAACTACTCCAAGTGGAGAGCAATCCTCCCACTCGGGGGCTTAGCCCCGACCCCGTACTCGCCTAAGTTAAAATACTACTCCGAATGGAGAGCAATCCTCCCACTCGGGGGCTTACTCGCGACCCCGTACTCGCCTAAGTTAAAAAACTACTCCGAGTGGAGAGCAATCCTCCCACTTGGGGGCTTAGCCGCGAGCCCGTACTCGCCTAAGTTAAAAAAACACTCTGAGTGAAGAGCAACCCTCTCACTCAGAGGCTTAGGCATGAATCTGATTCACCTAAGTTACAAAGATCCTCTAAGCTGCATCACAAGTACAACATCTGATCCATCCTGATCCGCAAGGACGATGAGGTGCCAATAAAGCACGTTGTTGGAGCTGCATCACAAGTACATCATCCGCTCCATCCTGATCAGCAAGGACGACTAGGTGCCAATCGAGCATGTCGTCGGAGCTGTGTCACAAGTACAATGTCTATTTTGAGTGAGAAGTCAAGCTCCACTCGGAGTTAAAAGACCTAAAAGTGGTGAAGACAAAGCAACCATATTCAAAGAAGAACCAAGTTCAGATAAATCCAACAAAGTTCAGAACCACGAACATAAGTGCTCAGGCGTCAGGCCCGAAAGAGTTTAACGGTTACAAAATCACTCGGTATTCCGAGGCAAATATAGGTGAGGCATTAAGTTTGGTCACTCGGCAGGAGGAGGGCTTGCTGGCTCGACGAAGCTATCCAGGTCGATACCGTCTGCAATAGGAGTGATAGTGTTGATGAAGGTCTCCACGAACGACTGGAATTGAAGCTTCTTGGTGTTGGCAACTTTGAGAGCCGCCAGCTTATATTCTTTGACTTACTTGCAATGGACTAGGACCAGGGACAGGGCCACATCGGTGCCACAACAAGCAGATGACTTCTTCCACTCCTGCAGTCGACTAGGGATTTATTTGAGTCTAGTCATCAGAGACTCGAGATCATTCTGGAACTCCACTCGGGGTCAGTGCTCCGCATTAACGCGACACCGCCACTTTCAGACGAGCAAGATAATCGATAACATTGGCAAGGCAAGACTCCAATCGCAGCATGTTCATCGCCACTTCATCTTTGACGGGGGATATTATGGGGTCTAGGTCCGTCTCGATCCACCTAGTCTCTGCCTCGAAGTCTTGAAAGAATTTTGCACACCCAGAAAAATGGTGAGTCGGCAGTTATACGATGAGTCAACAGTTACAAGTCAGTCGGACAAGAGAAGATACCTTCAAGAGTCAGGAACATCTTCTTGGCGAGTCCTCCCAGATAAGCCTCCAGTTCACCCCTCTTTTGAGTGAGATCTCCAACCTTGTCAAACAGGGCATCCTTGTCCTTCTTCAGCTGCACGACTTCTTTGTTGGCTTCGTTAACAGCAATCTTCAACTGGGCATTTTCCTCTTCCAACTTGCTGACTGAAGCCAACTTCTTGTCGGCAAGTTCAGTTTTCTCTCGCGCCTCCTCTGCACTACGTCAAGGTCAAGGTCCTTCTGCTCTAGGGCCTGCTTCATTTTGACTAAAGAAATAACATTCTTCAGACGAGCTTGGAGTTGACGGTTTTCACTGCGCTCATCTGTTCGAGTGGAGTCACTCAGTTAAAAAGGCTAAAAGGAAAAATTACAAGGTGGACAGTCGACGAGTTATTACCTCCCATAGCAGCTGCATCATCCTTGGCCTTTTGAAGATTCTTCTTGGCCAGCTCCAGATCGAGGTTGAGACTGATCTGCTTCTTCTCCAATTCAGCAAACTGGGCCCCGAGCTCACAGGATTTCTGCAGTCAACAAACAAGACATGTCAGTCGACAGAAACAAAGGTCAACCACAGCAAAAACGCATCAAAAAGTGTTCTAAGACTTTTGCGAAATCAAACATTTGACAGTAGTCTCGGGGACTACACCAAGTCGGTGCACTTGGTGTGCCCCCACTGGTCCGATTTCCAATCAGCGTGGTCTACCCAACACGAGTAAAAATATCTCTCTCAGACCCCCGCCGACTGCCCGCAGTCGACCGCGGTCTCGGGGACTACAACCAGTGGGTGCACTCAGCGTGCCCCACTGGTCTGGATCCCACTCGGCATGATCTGTCCTGACTGAGTGGAAGAATTGTAAAGAAACATTTGATAAAGACCCCCACCAAATCAAACATTCGACGGCGGTCTCAGGGACTACACCCAGTGGGTGCACTCTGCGTGCCCCACTGATTCAAATATACGCTCGAATCGACCTGGTTAACTCAAGTGGAAGAACTATTCAGCAAAAGTTAAAGCACCCAGTGGGTGAATGGATATATAGTGCAGAATCATGATAGATGCACATAAAAGGTTCCAAAACACTGATCCACGAACATCTTACGGATAATTAAGCAGCAACTTCCAACTAACATCTCCTGCTCGAAGTCCTGCCCTTTCTTCCCGTGTTCTTCTGGGGCACTTCTTCGTTGTCGTCTGGAAGTTCAATGACATAGGAGTTCAGTCGACCGACAGTTCAACCGACAAAATAAGCACAAGATTGTAGAATTATACCCGCTTTGGAAGTGGTCGTGTCTTCAGTTTCCTCATCGTATCAAGCCTTGTCAATGTCCATGGAGGTCCCAGAAGTCGCAGCACTAAAAGATCCAGACCCCACTCGGTCAAGCAGAGTAATGAGTCAACGGTAACATAGAGAAAAACAAAACACTTCCGCAGAAGCGACGGGAACGTCCATCTTGATCTTGGGCAAGGTCTTCCGAGGCTTTGAGGGGGTGACCGTGGGCTGCTTGACAATCTTTTCAGATGGTTCCGGAGACGAGGGCCGAGTGCGTTTTTGCGCTTGTGCGGTTGGAGGAGCTGCCTTGTTACACCCACCTGCAGGATCGTGAGACTGTTTGGATCGGTGTTCAGTGCGAGGTGGTGAGTCGACTTCTTCATCATCGTCTGACTCATCACTCTCCTCCTTCTCATCATCGTCGTGGGACTGCCAGTCAGCACTCTCATCCGCGCTCTCCGCTCCCTCCTGGACTTGCTCCCTGTTTGGCATTGAGTACATCTCAGTATAAATCTCCAAGGCAAGAAGTTAAACAAGCATCAATCAGATTCAAGGGTAGTTGCAAATCGGAATGAAAAGACACTCGGTAACAAGGATCAGACCTTGTCCGGCAATTTTAGCATCGAATGGTGCAACTCTTCTAGACCCCCTGGGGTTATCTTTGTTTGCAGTGATGCTCTGCAGCCACTGCGCCACTGTCTCATTAGCGATCTCCTTTGGGTGGACCAGAGAAGTGTCATTGGTGCCTGAGTACATCCACATTGGATGATCGCGAGCTTGGAGGGGCTAGATGCGTCGACTGAGAAACACCTCCAACAAATCCATGCCAGTCACACCATCATGGACCAATTGGACTACCCGCTCGACTAGCATGGACACCTCTACTTTCTCTATTGAAGTCACGATCAATGAGAAGGTTGCTGGACTCGATCCATGGTGAAGGGAGGAAGACCGGTCGACTGACCGGGGGTCGGAATATCTTGGTAGTAGAACCAGGTCGACTGCCATCCCCTAACTGACTCGGGAAGAGTCATAGGGGGAAAAGTACTCCTAACCCTCATCTGAATCCCTAAACCCCCGCACATTTGGATCACGTGCATCCTCTCATCAATTGGATTCGCCTTCTTCATAGATTGGGAACGGCAGGTAAAGATATGTATGAATATATCACAATGCGTTCGGCAACCCAAGAAGTTTTCACACAGAGAAACATACACATCGAGGTATGTGATAGTGTTGGGAGAAAAATGGTGGAGTTGAACACCAAAAAAGTTCAAGAAACCTCGAAAAAAGGGATGTGGAGGCAGAGTGAAACCATGGTCAACATGAGTTGTGAGGAGGACACACTCACCCTCCTGCGACTGAGGCTCGATCTCGTTCCCCGGCAACCTCCAAGACCCATCTGCAATCAAGCCCGTGACGGCCAGATCCTCCAGATCTTCTTTCCGGATCATGGACCGAATCCAATCCCCCTGGATCCAACCAGGAGGCACCTGGACCTCGACGACGATCCCCGACTCGTCTTCTTGCCCTTCGCTGTCGTCGTTGCTTTCTTTGCACGCTCCAGGGCCGGCGTCTTGTCCTTAACCATGGCGGCGGGCTGCGCACGGGCGGAGCGGCGGCGTCGAGAGTGGAGGAGAACATAGTGGTGAAGCAGAGGAAGAAGAAGGGGATTAAGGCGCACTGTGCAAACGCATCGGCCTCGACGCCTTTTATGGGCATGCTTCCGATTGGCTAATGCGTGGGCCCAAGCAATGCTGTCAAATCCCGCAATAGTCGCGCGCTCGATACATGGCGAAAAGGTGGCGTGAGAATCGAGGCACCCCTATCTATCCACCCTGTTTACTATGGCGCGCTCCATCCCACGCGCTTCCCCAAAGTTTCGAATCCCGTGAGATCTGGGAACCGCAGAGTAACCAATCACACCGAAGATTTCGTACCATATCAACACTCGAAGACTGCCAGTATAGTTCACTCAACGACCTCCGAATTGATCAAGGCGACTGAAATAAAGTTGAAGTTTCAGCATGATTCTCGGACTCAGTGAGAATGCCTAGGAAGCATGAAAATCAGGACAGGATCAACTTCAACTCTCTTTTCACTCGAACCTCAATCCATTCGGGGGCTAATGACGATGCCATGGACCTAGGGTAGCGTCATAGACCTAACCTAGACGCCCTACCCAAGGTCAGTACCCTAGAGTCAAGGACATTCAAAGTGTAACAAGAGATACCAACTAAAGTAACCTTGGAGTGCAATTCACTCAACCAACTATCTCACTCGGACACCCTAATTCCATTCAACCAAGTAGAAGTCACTCGACCATACAAGAAACCACTCAGAGTGCAGAAGACCTATAGTCACTCAGGATGGCAACGGTCAGACGTTCACTCAGTAGTCTTCAAGATCATTAATAGCTCTTTATAGCTGGTGTTACTAGTGACACCCTGTCTTAATGTACATTGAACCTTGTAACGGGGGACAGCCGGGGTCCTGGCGCAATCTATATAAGCCACCCCCCTCCTCTGGCACAAGGGTTCGCACCCCCTATAACACACACACACACCCATAATCTAGTCGACCGCCTCAGGGCACCGAGACGTAGGATCTTTTACCTCCCCCGAGAGGGGCCTAAACTCGTAAACTCGTGTGTACAACCTCGCCGTAGCTAGGGCCTTGCCTCTTCATATGTACCCCCTATTCTTACTGTCAAACATAGTACCACGACAATAGCCACGTTTCCCAACCCAAGTACATGTCCTTTTGATCCTCCACCAAAAACAATGCTCATAAATGGTTGAATAACTTCCATGAAATCGAAGAGCAATTTGCTATCTCCGGTCATATGGTTTGTGCATCCACTATCGGTCACCCATTCGACTCCACCAGAGAAGGCAACGTACACACAATTCACGACTAGGTTAGAGGCACCCATTTTGCCATGGGAACTCTCAAGTTATTCACAAGGGTCTTAGGGAGCCAAATAGCATAGAAACGGAAAGCATTACGAGGACCAACAAATTTAGCATAAACCTCTCCATCCTTTATCTTATGAAGCACATAGGATGGAGGCATGTACTCCTTTGGTTTGTTGGGAGTGGGTATGCCCCTTGTGGCCTTCCCACTCACAACCTTGCCAACGTTACCTTTTCCTTTCTCCTTTTTCCCTTCACGTATAAATGTCTCCTTGAGAGGTGTGGTACAATTTTGAGAAGATGTTTTCTTCTTGCTTGTGCTTGGGTCAAACCCAAGCCCTTCCTTGGCAAACACCTCATTGTGTTAGCTCAAAACCTCATTAAGGTTCTTTTGTCCTTGAGCACATGTCATGAGTCCTCTCTCAAGTTGTGCCTTTAGAAGGTGATTTTCCTCAAGAATATATGATAGGTCACCACTAGAGTTAGTAGTATAAGCATCAACATTTATAATAGGTGAGGAGTAAACCTTGGCTAGAGTTTCAAGATAAGTAAGTTTGAGCATCTCAAAGCTATTTGTAAGAAGGGTGGGACGCCCGGGTAATTAAGCTACAGTAATCCCTCGCAAATGGTGCCATGTCATCACATTAATGTTGCTAATCCTCGCTTGATCCAAATATTAGTTCGAACTCAAATTCAAATTAAAGCCCAAAATTCAAATTTCTCAAACATGCAAAATAAAATGTTCAAAGTATGGCAAATATTCCATAACTTATGGGGGTGACCCAACACTTTTGTAAAATATTTAAATGCCCTTTTGTGAATATAACAGTGGCTAAAAAGAATTATTAAATGCTTTTTAAATTATAGAAATACTAAACTATTTTATTTGAACCTCAAATTAAATGTGGCAGTGGTATAATTAGTAAAACCAATTTAGGTGTTGTTACTATATTTTATAAAGCTAATTTCTATTCAAAAATAAAACAAGACTAAAACAGAAAAGAAAAATAAGAAAAAGTAAAAGAAGCAAAAGAAAAAGAAACCCCCGTGACTCCTACTGGGCCAAGCCCAACAGACTAACCCAACCGGCCCACCTAGCCCTCCCGGTTGTTCCCCCTCCCTTCTTGTTCTTCTGTCTCGACCACAACAAGGACGTGCTCCCGCCCAACCACCTCGCCGGCATCGACGCCTGGAGGGGATAAGGACCCCCCTCAGCCCCCTCCGATCCGCTCCCCGCTTTCCTGTCGCACCCACTCCACTCATCCTCTCTCTCCCTCTTGCTACACCCCCTCCTCTAGATCCAGCCGCCCCGACGCCGTCGTTGTCGGTGTCAAAACCGGCGGATCTCGGGTAGGGGGTCCCGAACTGTGCGTCTAAGGCTAATGGTCACAGGAGGGTGGGGATACGATGTTTACCCAGGTTCGGGCCCTCTCGATGGAGGTAATACCCTACTTCCTGCTTGATTGATCTTGATGATATGAGTATTACAAGAGTTGATCTACCACGAGATTAGAGAGGCTAAACCCTAGAAGCTAGCCTATGGTATGATTGTTGTTCTATCCTACGGACTAAACCCTCCGGTTTATATAGACACCGGAGGGGGCTAGGGTTACATAGAGTCGGTTTACAGAGAAGGAGATCTACATCCGAATCGTCAAGCTTGCCTTCCACGCCAAGGAGAGTCCCATCCGGACACGGGACGAAGTCTTCTATCTTGTATCTTCATAGTCCAACAGTGCGGCCAAAGTATATAGTCCGGCTGTCCGGATACCCCCTTATCCAGGACTCCCTCAGTAGCCCCTGAACCAGGCTTCAATGACGATGAGTCCGGCGCGTAGATTGTCTTCGGCATTGCGAGGCGGGTTCCACCTTCGATTACTCCAAAATTAATTCCGAACACAAGGACCGTGTCCGGCTCTGTAAGATGAATTCCATATACCACCGTAGAGAGAATAATAATCCATGAATCTAATCTGCTGACAATTCTTCGAAAAGTGACATCATGCCACGGTCCGGTTTTTATTCGAACTATTTTTACAGCTTGCTACCGTACTCACCACGAGGTGGTTTCCTTGGCACGTCCTGTCAGAGCAGAGATCATGTCCCCCTTACCACGGGATTCTCATCAATACGGGTATGGCTAATCCAACCGTGCATGTTGCCATGACCCCGTGTTTTTAGGCAAGTCCTAAACGACCACGTCCGGGGACGCTTGATATTCTTCCCCCTTTATAAATGAGTCGAGGCCTATCCCTCTATCTCCCCGCTCGCGCATCTCACACCCTGAGTCCCAACACCCAAAGCTCGAGCCTAAGCACCCCGGATCTTCGATCATGTCCAGATCCAACCATCAAGGCCGATGGATGCCTTCCTCTGTCACAGAGGAGGATATTGCAAAGCTTGGGGAGGCTGGGTATTTGACTGTCGATGTCAAGCACAGGCTTCCTGTTCTCGAACAGGTTATCCCCACTCCCGAGACCAATGAGAGCATCGTATTTGTCTCCCACTTCCTCCGGGGCCTGGGTCTTACTCTTGACCCCTTCGTGAGGGGGCTCATGTTCTACTACGGGCTAGATTTCCATGATCTAGCTCCGGATTCCATCCTCCACATCTCGTCGTTTATCGTTGTCTGTCAAGCCTTCCTCCACATCACCCCCCACTTCGGCTTATGGCTCAAGACTTTCAATGTGAAGCCGAAGATGATTGAGGGGCGACACGCAGAGTGTGGAGGCGCCATAATAAGCAGGAACGTTGATGCCCCGTGGGCCGAAGGCTCCTTCCCGGAGGTATCTGATTTATGGCAATGGAGGTGGTTCTATGTCACAACTCCTCGAGGCTCAAAGTGGGCGGCCTCGCCCGCCTTTTGCTCGGGCCCTCCACCTCAACTGGCATCGTGGGCCAACGTGGGACTAAACTGGGGGCCTACTAACGATGTACCAATGCTACAAAGCCGTATTCGGGAGCTCCTCGAGAGGGACATTAGTCTTGTCAAAATAATCCAGGTAATGCTAGTTCGGCGGATCCTGCCGTGCAAACCTCGGCCTCTCCGGATGTGGGAATTCAATCCAGAAGGTCCGTGAACCATTTAGCATTTCTTCGGCATGTCGCCCGAAGGGATGTATAAGTTATTCTTCAGACCACGAATAAAGTGTCCGGACACCACCGAGGATGCGGGTCTGAGATGCAATCGCCTAGATACCCAAGTAATTAACCCTATAACCGAACACTTTGATTATATTTGTCATAGCATTGTTCTGAATACTGTCCGCAACTAGGATTGGTTTAGTAAGGCGGAGAGGATCAGGTGTCCGGCCCCGCTTCCCGAAGGCTTGCCCGGTCCGGCAATGGCCATGATTCTCAAATGGACAATAAGTCAAGTTCCACCATAGAAATATGAAGGGAAGAGTAGGGAGGCCAAGGGTGGGCCTCACACATTGCGCATCCAATCCGGGGGAATTAAGGTCTCCACGGAGGAGGAGAATCGGGGAAGTGAATCTAAGGTTTCCTCCCCCCGCGGGAAGAAGAGGGCCGCTTTCGAAGACTTGGAAACGGGGGCGCCTAAGCAAGGGAAGAAAACTTCGCCAAAGGGCCCTGCCCCGAAGGGCGTACTTACCGCACCGTGCCCACTAACGGGCCAGCCCTCCACCAAGCTGTAAGTTAATAAATAAGAGGCTTTATTGCTTTTTTCTACGAGGGTAATGACCGGGACCTACTTTTTTGGCAGTCCGGCTAGCAGCTCATCTCAACAGGGTTCGTCCTCGGGGGATCTTCTTCCGGAGATGATGGAGAGTGAAACCCCACCTACCTCTCCGCCGCGTGAGGCGGACGACCCTGAGGTATGGCTGAGGAGGAGTCCAGATCCAATGGGGCCGGAAGCTAACACTTCGGCCGCCCCGAGCCCAGCGCGTTCGGCTCCTGTGGCGGACAATAAAAAGGATCCCGAAGAGTCCGGTGTTCGGTCGAACATGCTGACGGGCCTCCTGGAGTCAGCTGCTCTCTCGGAGAATCATTGTACACTAATGGGTACGGTGTTGGAGAAAATCTCCTCTGCCACGAGTGGGTTAAATGAAGCTTTAGGAGCTTGCTCAAAGGCTTTGAGGTAAGCAGCGAAATACGCCATTTTTTGTTGTGCTGTATGCGATAGATGTGCTCTGTATAGATAGTAGCCCTAGAGACTATGGTTGCCAGCTCATGGCGGCAAACGGAGGATCACAATCCCCTCTAATTATCGCACTTGTGTTGGTGTGCAGGTTGCTAAGGATCTGGTGATAGACCGGAACATTGAGCTTGCCGAATTAAGGCGACAAATTGATGTAGTAGATACCGACGTCGCGCTTATAAATAAGCGGATTGACGAGTCACAGAGTATGTGCTTGTTTTCCTTATTTGCTGTAAGAGATTGTAAGGAGTTTGTAATAACAATATAATGCGATGTGGCTGCAGGCGGAGCTGCTGCCATTGAGGCCCTGAGGGCGGAGCTTGCCCTAGCCAAGGAACAAGCCCGGGTTAGCAATGCGGCTGCTCTAAAGGCAGCCGAATAATTGAAAGCCGAACAGGCCGCTCGCCTCCGAAGCAAAGAGAAGATAGCCGAGATAGTTGTGGAGCTGAGGGACGCCGCTGGCCAGTATGATCTTCTCAAAAAGGAGAATTAGACAAAGGTGGCCGACCTGAAGAAGATGCAATATTCGGCTAAAGAGACGCGCTCTCAGATTAGAGGCACACGGGAGGAACTTCGACAAGCCGGAGAAATCAAAGCTGGAAATCCTTCTTTGTTGCAGATGTAGTTTTTAAATCCAAAGTATGCTCCATTGGATAAACTGTGGAGCGCCGCAGATGAGTATGCGGACTTGGCGAAGAGTGCGGCTGATGCGACCAAGTTATTCAAGGATCATGAAGATAACAAAATGGAGAGGCTGTTCTGGTTGCAATTTAGTGCCCCAGTGTGCTCCTTACCCTTGAGTGAGAAGATGGCCGCTATAGCCGAGCTCCATAGGCTGTCCGGCCTTGCAATGAGGTCTGTAATAGACCATCTGTGGCCGAAGGAGCCGAAGTCGGACAATTACTTTGGTTTGGTGCAACAATTATTTGGCGCCAGAGCGCGAATAGATGCCAAGAAGAGGTCGGCGTGCATAGAGGGTGCCACAGATGGCCCTTGCCCGTGTGAAGACATACTGGGCGGACATGGATGCCGCCAGTATTGCTACCCGGGGTCCGACAGGGAGCCAAGACCCAGCATAGCACTATTTTGAGCAGGTCATAGAAGGTGCCCGTAAAATAGAGGCACAGTGCTCAAAGAATGTCATGTTTGAGTGACGATTCTATTAAGTGTAAACAATTATGTGTTTGATTATATTGGCTATTTTTTATACTTTTTGCCTGAAAGTATTATAATGTCTCTTGTGCGGCTGTTTATGTATGCATATAACGTGAAAGTTAGCAGTCGTTGGCTTCGCCCCCTACACACATAATGCGGGGGTGTTCGAGAAAATATGCGTGAACACACTTGATCCAACATCTTGGTCCGTTAAGGAGGTGATCGCACGTCGAACAAGGCAACTGGACTATATAGCTGTAACACTTTTCACTTAGCCATAGGAGTTTGAAAGGTGGGGCTACTATGTAGCCCCTGGTACTTCTGCGAGCGTCAGCATACGGTGCGCGTACTTGACCGGTAGATCAGTCCTTCGTTAATGCGGAGGAATTCTATAGATTCCGATGAGTCCTCCAGTGGTTGACCAGTCTCTCGCTGTATCATGACAGTCAGTTTTCGGCTTTCTCTACTGAGGTGCTCATTCGGAATAACCAGGGCACAATCGCAGTACTTTTCCTTTGGCTGCCTTAGCCGATAGAACGGAACATAAGGCAGCAAACCCAGGAGCTGGGCTAACCCAACATTTGACCAAAGACATGTCTCGGAGCTGATGCATATAAGGCCAAACTCATGATGCCGAACACTCCCAAAGGTATTCAGACTTTATAACATATATTGGGCTGACTAACGCCCTTGACCCTATGGTTCTAGGTACGTGCATTGATCTGTCATGGCAAAAAGCCTATAACGCCAGTATCCCTTATAGGTTTATGAAATACCCGTGGGATGTCGAGCAACAAGAGACAGTAAAGAAGGTTTACGCAGGGGCTTAATCTAAAGAGGAACCTGTAGGCAGGGCCCTGCTGCACGTCTGCGCTTGTGTCTCCATTGTGCCGTATCCTGGAAGGGTGTCGCACTAGTAGTGTCTGTAGGAACGAAAAAAGCGTTTGAAAAGTTAGTTATGCTCGAGGAATGTTCGAGACCCGGCCTATTAATGACGCAAGACGAATTGTGGGCTTTTGTTACATGTTTGCAGCCCCTCGTATTATTTATGGGGACACATGTACAGCACCTAGCTCAGGTTTATCCGTGCCATTGTGAAAAATGGTGTTCTGGACTCGTCTAACCGTGCTCGTGGTCTTGATGACCGGTCATGCGTTCCGGTGGGAGAGGCCGCCTAGAGTCCGGCAGCGGGAACTTCCGCATACTGCTCTGTGTTTCTGCTAACCGTAATGACGCCTCATGGACCGAGCATCTTTAGTTTCAGGCAGACGTAGTTCGGTATTGCGTTAAAGCAAGCGAAGGCCGTTCTTCCAAGCAATGCATGATAATCGCTGCTAAAAGGGGCGATGTTGAAGAGTAGGTTCTCGCTTTTGAAGTTGTCGGGAGAACCGAATGTCACTTCTAATACGAGGGAGCCCCAGCAGTGGGCTACCACGCCTGGAATCACTCCATTGAAGGTGGCATTATTTTGACTTATTCTGGATGGGTCTACCCCCATCTTGTGGATGGTGTCTTGATATATCAGATTAAGACTGCTGCTGCCGTCCATTAGGACGCGAGTAAGATGGTATCCATCAATTATCCGGTCGAGCACCAATGCAGCCGATCCTCCGTGCCGGATACTGGCCGGGTAGTCCCTGTGATCAAAAGTGATCGAGCAAGTTGCCCAGGGATTGAATTGGGGGGCTATGAACTCTGTGTGAGTTACGTGTACCATGTTTACCGTTTTGATTTCTGGTGGGAATTTTTTCTGGCCCCCGGTGTTTGGCAGGCGAGGTTCACCCTCGTCTTCACTTGGTGTCTTGCTTCCCTTGTGTTTGGCGTTTAATTTGCCAGCCTGCTTGAAGACCCAACATTCTCTATGGGTATGATTTGCAGGTTTTTCAGAGGTGCCATGGATTTGGCACAATCTGTCTAGGACTTTGTTCAGGCCTGATGGCCCCTCTTTACTGCCTTTTAATGGCTTCTTCCCTTGTACGGATCGAGGGCCCCTGAATCCGGCGTTGACCGTCGTGTTGTCCGGACTATCACCACTCCGACGCTTGTACTTAGTGCATCGTGGCTTCCCGTTGCCATCTCGAATTTCGGAGGTACCCGGGTCGCTGGTGCCTCTACGGGCCAACTAGCTGTCCTCGCCCGCGCAAAATCGGGTCATGAGGCTTGTTAAGGCTGCCATCGTTCTCGGCTTTTCTTGGCCGAGGTGTCTGGCAAGCCACTCGTCTCGGATACTGTGTTTGAAGGCCGCTATGGCTTCGGCATCCGGACAGTCGACAATTTGATTTTTCTTAGTGAAGAATCTGTTCCAAAGCTTGCGGGCTGACTCTCCGGGCTGCTGTATTATGTGACTTAAATCGTCCGTGTCCGGAGGCCGGACATAGGTTCCTTGAAAGTTGGCCCTGAAAGCGTCCTCAAGTTCCTCCCAACTTCCAACTGAGTTTTCGGGGAGGCTTTTTAGCCAATGATGAGCTGGTCCTTTTAACTTGAGGGGGAGGTATTTGATGGCGTGGAGGTCATCCCCACGAGCCATGTGTATGTGAAGGATAAAATCTTCGATCCAGACCCCAGGGTCCGCCGTTCCGTCGTATGACTCTATATTCACGGGTTTGAATCCCTGTGGAAATTCATGATCCAGCACCTCATCGGTGAAGCACAGGGGGTGCATAGCCCCTCTGTATCTAGCCGTGTCGCAGCGTGCTGTCAGCTGTTGTTGCTCTCGGTGTTGATTCTAGACTGGTATTTGATCAGTATGATCATTGTGGTGACCACAATCCCGCGTCGGAGCACGTCCTCTGGACCCGTAGATGGATCTGGTCGCACTGGCCTTTTTGTCCAGGAGCTCTCCTAAATCGTGTGTGGTATCGGTGGCTTCTCTACCGCGGCAGTGAGGTGGTTGGTTCGGCCTAGTGGTCGTATTGTGTTTTGGCGGAATGGGCGCTGCGGCTTTGTCGTCGAATTCGGGCAGCAGTTTGCGCTTTGGGTAGCTCTTCGTGTGGTGATCGTCACCACATTTTCCTTCGGTGTCTAGCACCTTATTCCATCTTCGGTTGAGCGTATCCTGCGCGGTTTTAAGCCTTTGCTTCTGCTTCTTCAAGCTCCTCGCCGTGGCCAGGAGCTTTCTGCGGAGGTTATCTTGTTCCAGACGCTTTTCCGGGATGATGAATGCATCGTCAACCATACTGTCCTCCTCTTTAGAGGTAGTGTGATGAGTTCGGCCTTCTGGATTGCTGTGATCTGGCGTCTGCTTCGGGCTGTGTTCGGCCTGACCTGGCTTGTCCTGCTCCATCGCTGGGTCCCTATGGTCATTGTTGCCTTTGGAGTCCACTGGAGTGTCATCCTGTTTTGTGTTGTTATTGCTATTTTTACTGTGACTGGACTTAGAGCAGCGCCTGCGCCGTCATTTTTGCTTTTGTCCGGGGGGTTTATCCTCCGTTGTGTCCTTTTTGTCACCATTGTCTTCTTTAGGCGTATCCACCATCTATACGTCGTATGATGAAGTGGCAGTCCGGTGCCCTATGGGCGGTGGTTCCAGGTCCTCCCCTACCTCGACGTCCATACCATCGATGTTGTCAGAGTCGATGTCAAGCATGTCTGTTAGGTCATCGACAGTGGCTATAAACTGGGTGGTGGGTGGGTCGCGATTCTCTTCATCCTCCGTATCCCACATGGGCCGGATACAGTCCGGCCAAGAGTCTCCTGATAAAGAGAGAGATTTTAACGAATTTAGCACATCACCAAAGGTGAGTGCTGGAAGTTATCCGCGGTGGTGGATTCCATTATTGGAGCCCCATCGGACTCGGTGGGTCTGGATGCACGCGGTTCAGAGCCCACGCCCAGACACAGGTCCGGGGTCCCGGAGATACAGATTTCCCTGGGAGAGGAGTCTGCGTTCGGCCCTAACGCAGATGGGTGTGCGGCTTCCGGGGCGGAGTCCATCCACCCGTCCTCGGGAGGCACAATTTGCTCTGGACCGAAGTCCGGAGCGATAGCAGGTGTGATATTCCCAATACTGTCCGATGGCAGATCTAAGCCATGCGCGTGGCTATCGTTCGGCTCTCCTGACATGGGCTCGAATCCGTCGAAGATCAAATATCCGCGGATATCAGCAGTGTAGTTTAGGTTCCCAAACCTGACCTGACAGCCAGGGGCGTAGCTATCAATCTGCTCTAGATGACCAAGCGAGTTGGCCCGTGGTGCGAAGCCGCCGAACACAAAAATCTGTCCAGGGAGAAAAGTCTCACCCTGGACGGAGTTGTTGAAGGTTGGAGAAGCCATCGAGCCTTACGGTGACGACACAGAGGAACTCTCAATGAAAGCACCAATGTCAGTGTCAAAACCGGCGCATCTCGGGTAGGGGGTGCCGAACTGTGCGTCTAAGGCTAATGGTAACAGGAGGCCGGGGACACGATGTTTACCCAGGTTCGGGCCCTCTCGATGGAGGTAATACCCTACTTCTTGCTTGATTGATCT
Organism: Triticum aestivum; assembly: GCF_018294505.1. NCBI lineage: Eukaryota > Viridiplantae > Streptophyta > Magnoliopsida > Poales > Poaceae > Triticum > Triticum aestivum. Next base: position 507,592,764 of record NC_057810.1, on the reverse strand, counting down.
TGATGATATGAGTATGACAAGAGTTGATCTACCACGAGAAGCTGGCCTATGGTATGATTGTTGTTCTATCCTACGGACTAAACCTTCCAGGTCATATAGACACTGGAGGGGGCTAGGGTTACACAGAGTCAGTTTACAATGAAGGAGATCTACATCCAAATCGCCAAGCTTGCCTTCCACGCCAGGGAAAGTCCCATCCGTACACGGGACGAAGTCTTCTATCTTGTATATTCATAGTCCAACAGTCCGGCCAAAGTATATAGTCCGGTTGTCCGGATACCCCCTTATCCAGGACTCACTCAGTCATCACTGATAACCCACAAGTGTAGGAGATCGCAACAGTTTTTGATAAGTAAGAGTGTCGAACCCAACGAGGAGCTAAAGGTAGAATAAATATTCCCTCAAGTTCTATCGACCATCGATACAACTCTACGCACGCTTGACGTTCTCTTTACCTAGAACAAGAATGAAACTAGGAGTACTTTGTAGGTGTGATAGGATAGGTTTGCAAGATAATAAAGAGCATGTAAATATAAACTAGGGGCTGTTTAGATAAAGATACAATAAAGTAAATATAGCGAGTATGGAAAAGTGGTGGTAGGAGTTATGAAATTGTCCCTAAGCAATTGACTATGTTACAAGACCGGTAATCACTATTGCAATTCTATTTGAGGGAGAGGCATAAGCTAACATACTTTCTCTTCTAGGATCATATTCACTTATGATTGGAACTCTAGCAAGCATCCGCAACTACTAAAGATACATTAAGGTAAAACTCAACCATAGCATTAAAGTATCAACTCCTCTTTGTCCCATACGCAACAACCTACTTACTCGGGTTTGTGTTACTGTCACTCACGCAACCCACTATAAGCAAATGATGAACGCATTGCAACACCCTACACCGGTAATCCCTAACGCTTGCGCGACACGGAGGTCACCATAGGACAGCACCAATAATAAAACATGCAACTCAAACCAATCATAGCAATTCATCAATCACCGATAGGACAACGGAAATCTACTCACACATCATAGGATGGCAACACATCATTGGATAATAATATGAAGCATAAAGCACCATGTTCAAGTAGAGGGTACAACGGGTTGCAGGAGAGTGGACCGCTGGATATAGAAGGGGGAAGGTGATGGAGATGTTGGTGAAGATAACGGCGGTGTTGGTGAAGATCGCGGTGATGATGATGGCCCCCGGCAGCGCTCTGGTGCTACCGGAAGCAAGGAGGAGAGAGGACCCCTTCTTATTCTTCTTCCTTGACCTCCTCCCTAGATGGGAGAAGGGTTTCCCCTCTGGTCCTTGGCTCCCATGGCGTGGGAGGGGCGAGAGCCCCTCCGAGATTGGATCTATCTCTCTGTTTCTGCGTTCCCTGATTCTGCCTCTTCACCGTTTCCTTTATATCTGGAGATCCATAACTCCGATTGGGGTGAATCTTTTGCCCAGATTTTTCTCGTAAAATTAGCTTTCTTGTGGCAAAAGAAGAGCGTCAACCGCCTTACGGGTGGCCCACGAGAGTCCAAGGCGCGCCCAGGGGGGAGGGCGCGCCCCCTGTCTCGTGGCCACCCCGGACACCGTTCCGCGTTGATTCTTCCTCCGGAAAATCCCAAATGTTCCAAAATAATTATCTGTCCGTTTTTATCCCATTTGGATTCAGTTTGATATTGGGTTTCTGCGAAACATAAAACATGCAACAGACAGGAACTGGCACTGGGCACTGGATCAATATGTATTCCCAAAAATAGTATAAAAAGTTGCCAAAAGTATATGAAAGTTGAAGAATATTGGCATGGAACAATCAAAAAATATAGATACGACGGAGAAGTATCGGCATCCCCAAGCTTAATTCCTGCTTGTCCTCGAGTAGGTAAATGATAAAAAAGATAATTTTTGATGTGGCATGCTACCTAGCATAATCTTGATCATATGTGTAATCATGGCATGAATATTATGAGATGAGTTATTCAAAGCAATAGTCTATCATTTGACATAAAAAACAATAATACTTCAAGTGTACCAATAAAGCAATCATGTCTTTTCAAAACAACAAGGTCAAAGCAAGCTTATCCCTACAAAATCATATAGTTTGGCCATGCTTCATTTTCATCACACAAAAATGCTCCCACCATGCACAACCCCGATGATGAGCTGAGCAATTGGTTCATACTTTTTAACGCGCTTCAGCTTTTTCAACCCTCACGCAATACATGAGTGCAAGCCATGGATATGGCACTATAGGTGGAATAGAATATAATGATGGAGGTTATGTGGAGAAGACAAAAAGGGAGAAAGTCTCACATCGACGCGGCTAATCAACGGGCTATGGAGATGCCCATCAATTGATGTCAATGCAAGGAGTAGGGATTTCCATGCAACGGATGCACTAGAGCTATAAGTGTATGAAAGCTCAAACTGAAAACTAAGTGGGTGTGCATCCAACTTGCTTGCTCATGAAGACCTAGGGCATTTGAGGAAGCCCATCATTGGAATATACAAGCCAAGTTCTATAATGAAAAATTCCCACTAGTATATGAAAGTGACAACATAAGAGACTCTCTATATGAAGAACATGGTGCTACTTTCAAGCACAAGTGTGGAAAAAGGATAGTAACATTGCCCCTTTTATTTTTTTTATTTTTTTCTTTTTTTCTATTTGGGTGGGCTTCTTTGGCCCCCTTTTTTATGTAGGCTTCTTTAGCCTTTCCTTTTTTTTATTTTTTTATTTTTTTATTTTTTTGGGCAATGCTCTATAATGATGATCATCACACTTTTATTTACTTACAACTCGATATTACAACTCGATACTAGAACAAAGATATGACTCTATATGAATGCTTCCGGCGGTGTACCGGGATGTGCAATGATCTAGCATAGCAATGACATCAAAAAACGGAAAAGCCATGAAAACATCATGCTAGCTATCTTACGATCATGCAAAGCAATATGACAATAAATGCTCAAGTCATGTATATGATGATGATGGAAGTTGCATGGCAATATATCTCGGAATGGCTATGGAAATGCCATAATAGGTAGGTATGGTGGCTGTTTTGAGGAATATATAATGAGGCTTATGTGTGATAGAGCATATCGTATCACGGGGTTTGGATGCACCGGCGAAGTTTACACCAACTCTCGAGGTGAGAAAGGGCAATGCACGGTACCGAAGAGGCTAGCAATGATGGAAAGGTAAAAGTGCGTATAATCCATGGACTCGCATTAGTCATAAAGAACTCATATACTTATTGCAAAAGTTTATTAGCCCTCGAAGCAAAGTACTACTACGCATGCCCCTAGGGGGATAGATTGGTAGGAAAAGACCATTGCTCGTCCCCGACTGCCACTCATAAGGAAGACAATCAAAGAAACACCCGATGCTTCAAATTTGTCACACAATGGTTACCATACGTGCATGCTACGGGACTTGTAAACCTCAACACAAGTGTCTCTACAATCCACAACCACCAACTAGCATGACTCTAATATCACCATCTTTATATCGCAAAACTATTGCAAGGAATCAAACATATCATATTCAGCGATCTACAAGTTTATGTAGGATTATATGACCAACCATGTGAATGACCAATTCCTATCATCTCTCTAAATAGACATAAGTGAAGCAAGAGAGTTTAATTCTTTCTACAAAAGATATGCCCCCTATCTAACAAATATAAGTGAAGCAAAAGGGCATTCTACAAATGGCGGTTTTCTATGTGAAGAGAAATAGGCAATCCAGACTTCAATTGATATAAGTGAAGCACATGAAGCATTCTATAAAGCCATACTCAAAAGATTTAAGTGAAGTGCAAAGAGCATTCTATAAATCAACCAAGGACTATCTCATACCAGCATGGTGCATAAAATAAAACCGAAAACTAAATTCAAAAGACGCGCCAAGACTTGTACATAATGCATGAACGAAACGAATTCAAAAACATACCGATACTTGTTGAAGAAAGAGGGGATGCCTTCCGGGGCATCCCCAAGCTTAGACGCTTGAGTCTCCTTGAATATTTACTTGGGGTGCCTCAGGCATCCGCAAGCTTGAGCTCTTGCCTCTCGTCCTTTTCCTTATATCAAGACATCCTCGATTAGACACTACATCCACGCAAAACTTCAACAGAAAACTCGGTAAGATCCGTTAGTATAATAAAGCAAATCACTACTCTAAGTACTGTAGCAAACCAATTCATATTTTATTTTTGCATTGTGTCTACTGTAACATAACTTTTTCATGGCTTAATCCACTGATATAAATTGATAGTTTCATCAAAACTAGTAAACTATGCATCAAAAACAGAATCTGTCAAAAACAGAACAGTCTGTAGCAATCTGAACATTCACCGTAATTATGGTACCCCAAAAATTCTAACAAAATTAGGAAAAATAAACAAGTTGTATAGCAAGATAGTGCAAAAAGAATCAGAACCGTTTGACGTTCCAGTAAAAAATGTAAAATCGTGCACTACAGTCAAAGTTTCTGTCATGCACCGTACAAACCAACAAGCATTGTAAACATCCTAAAGGCAAACCTTGGCACATTATTTTTATAATACAATGGAATTGTACAAGGGGATAATTATTTTTGTTGAAAAGTTTCTGTAATCAAGATTCACAAAGTTTCCATGAGCATGAACAAAGTCCAAGGCTAGCTCCCACTTCAACAATGCTTGTCTTCCTCACTTTCACTTTCCTTTTTGAAAAGTTTTAGGTTCCCCTCTTTATTTTTTTGTTTTTAAACTACATGAAAGCACTCAACAGAAATAAATGACTCTCTAAAACTTCCGGGTTGTCTCCCTGGCAGCGCTTTCTTTAAAGCCATTAAGCTTGGCATATAGTGCTCAAGTAATGGATCCACCCGAATCCCAAGGTATATCAAAGCCAATTTAATTAACAATGATTTGTAATTTAGTAGTGAGCACAAAGTAACATATATCAAGCAATGACGAAGTCTAACTCTCTTCCTATGCATCGGCATGTCATAAAAAAACAATTCATGCACACATAGTAAAGGCCAATACATAGTATAAACAGTTTCTTGCAATTTTATCATATTGGAAACATAAAGAGGCGGAGATGTAGTTCCTCTCTCATAATAATTACAAGTAGGAGCAGCAAGCACATGCATATTATATTGATCAAAATCATCATGTGCAATGGTAAAAGGCAACCCATCAATATAATCCTTAATAAGCACAAACTTCTACGATATAGTGTAGTAGGGAGAGTTCAAAAAGATAATAGGACTATCATACGTGGGTGCAATAGCAACAATTTCATGTTTAACATAAGGAACTATAGCAAGTTCATCTTCCTAAGCATAATTCATATTGGTATCTTGTCCACAAGCATAGCAATCATCATCAAAAAGGGATATTTCAAGAGAATAAAAGGGATCATAGAAATCATCATAGCAATCATCCTTTGGTAAGCACGAAGGGGAATTAAACAATGTATGAGTTGAAGAGTTACTCTCATTAGAAGGTGGGCACGGGTGATCAATCCGCTCTTCCTCCTTTTGTTCTTCGCTCTCCTCGTCATCTTTTTCATCCAATGAGCTCACAGTTTTATCAATTTCTTCTTCCATAGATTCCTGCCAAATATTTATCTCTTCTTGGACAGCGGAGATTTTCTTAATAAATGCATTAATATAGTAATTGTATTCATAATTTTCATAGAAATATCTAAGTATAGCAAGATTTTCTGGTCTATAAACTGAATCATCAAAATCGTCAAACGCTTTAAACATAGATTCAATCTCATAAGCACCCATAAAAGCAACAAATTCTTCTATTTGTTCCACATCATAGTAATCATATCTACCATTAGCATAAGAAGCTAAGGTTTCATTATCATTGAATTTGCATGAAAAGGGAAGGTGTGGAGCCTTCATCCTAGAGGAACAAGTATAATCATGCATCACGCATAGTTGACGAGCATACCAATGCAACATAATAAATTGATCCCATAATAGTTTCCCTTTTTGTGTAGAGCGATAATCCCTAAAGTATTCACGTTGATCCAATGTGTCTCCCATTATAAAGTTGAATGGGGCTTTCTCAGGATTATCAAAGTAGTACATAATATCTTTCACATAATGAGAATCGGGGGTTTTAGGAGTTACCCCATCTACATGAGTAGCAAGTACACCTAATTTTTTTGGTATTTTGTGTTCCATATCCATAACTAAAGATAGAGAACAACTTAGAACAGAAAATAAAAATTACTTAGTGATAAAGCAAACAAGCACACATGAGAATATTCACCCCACACTATTGCTCCCCGGCAACGGTGCCAGAAAAAGGTCTTGATAACCCACAAGTGTAGGGGATCGCAACAGTTTTTGATAAGTAAGAGTGTCGAACCCAACGAGGAGCTAAAGGTAGAAGAAATATTCCGTCAAGTTCTATCGACCACCGATACAATTCTACGCACACTTGACGTTCACTATACCTAGAACAAGAATGAAACTAGAAGTACTTTGTAGGTGTGATAGGATAGGTTTGCAAGATAATAAAGAGCATGTAAATATAAACTAGGGGCTGTTTAGATAAAGATGCAATAAAGTAAATATAGCGAGTATGGAAAAGTGGTGGTAGGAGTTGTGAAATTGTCCCTAAGCAATTGACTATGTTACTAGACCGGTAATCATTATTGCAATTCTATTTGAGGGAGAGGCATAAGCTAAGATACTTTCTCTTCTTGGATCATATGCACTTAGGGTTGGAACTCTAGCAAGCATCTGCAACTACTAAAGATTCATTAAGGTAAAACCCAACCATAGCATTAAAGTATCAAGTCATCTTTATCCCATACGCAACAACCTACTTACTCGGGTTTGTGTTTCAGTCACTCACGCAACCCACTATAAGCAAATCATGAACGCATTGCAACACCCTACAACGGTAATCCCTCATGCTTGCGCGACACGGAGGGCACCATAGGACAACACCAATAATAAAACATGCAACTCAAACCAATCATAGCAATTCATCAATCATCGATAGGACAACGGAAATCTACTCAGACATCATAGGATGATAACACATCATAGGATGGCAACACATCATTGGATAATAATATGAAGCATAAAGCACCATGTTCAAGTAGAGGGTACAGTGGGTTGCGGGAGAGTGGACCGCTGGATATAGAAGGGGGAAGGTGATGGAGATGTTGGTGAAGATGACGGCGGTGTTGGTGAAAATCGTGGTGATGATGATGGCCCCCGGCAGCGCTCCGGTGCCATCGGAAGCAAGGGGGAGAGAGTTTGGATCTATCTCTCTGTTTCTGGTTCCCTGATTCTGCCCCTTCACCGTTTCCTTTATATCTGGAGATCCGTAACTCCGATTGGGGTGAATCTTTCACCCAGATTTTTCTCGTAAAATTAGCTTTCTTGCGGCAAAAGAAGAGCTTCAACCGCCTTACGGGTGGCCCACGAGAGTCCAGGGCACGCCCAGGGGGAGGGCACGCCCCCCTGTCTCGTGGCCACCCCGGACACCGTCTCGCATTGATTCTTCCTCCGGAAAATCCCAAATATTCCAAAATAATTCTCCGTCCGTTTTTATCCCGTTTGGATTCCATTTGATATTGGGTTTCTGCGAAACATAAAACATGCAATAGACAGGAACTGGCACTAGGCACTCGTTCAATATGTTAGTCCCAAAAATAGTATAAAAAGTTGCCAAAAGTATATGAAAGTTGAAGAATATTGGCATGGAACAATCAAAAATTATAGATACGATGGAGATGTATCAGTCACCATGGTTTCTCTTGCCGGCGTGGCTACCCTCCTCCCCGGCGCCTAAGGACATGTCCCTCTACCCCGCCGTGGTCTGCTTCATCGCCTGGACCCACGAGATGAAGCCAGAGATCCCCACATAGCGGGGATAGAGCTCTCATTCCTCCTTCGGACGTTGCCGTTTGTCCCCGACTCCGGCGACGTTGATCCTCCCCGAGCCCACCTTTGCACCAGTACGGGATCCCGGCAAGCCGCGCATCCAACCCCTTTGACCCTCCTCATCGTATGGATGTCATAGGCTGTCGTCATCGTTGTGCCCGAACTCCCGCGTACGAGTACTGCTGCTGTTGCTCCTGCCCGCGCCCGCCGTGGCTCTCCGCCATGCCCCGCGCCCATCCGACGCTCCCACGCGTGTCCGGGCCACGCCCTGTGATGACCCACAAGTGTAAGTGATCTATCGTAGTCCTTTCGATAAGTAAGAGTGTCGAACCCAATGAGGAGCAGAAGGAAATGGCAAGCGGTTTTCAGTAAGGTATTCTCTGCAAGCATTGAAATTATCGGTAACAGGTAGTTTTGTGATAAGGTAATTTGTAATGGGTAACAAGTAATGAAAGTAAATAAAGTGCAGCAAGATGTCCCAATCCTTTTTGTAGCAAAGGACAAGCCTGGAGAAGTTCTTATATAGAGAAAAGCACTCCCGAGGACACATGGGAATTATCATCAAGCTAGTTTTCATCATGCTCATATGATTCGTGTTCCTTACTTTGATAATTTGGTATGTGGGTGGACCGGTGATTGGGTACTGCCATTTCTAGGACAAGCATCCCACTTATGATTAACCGCTATTGCAAGCATCCACAACTACAAAAGGAGTATTAAGGTAAACCTAACCATAGCATGAAACATGTGGATCCAAATCAGCCCCTTACGAAACAACACATAAAATAGGGTTTAAGCTTCTGTCACTCTAGCAACCCATCGTCTACTTACTACTTCCCAATGTCTTCCTCTAGGCCCAAACAATGGTGAAGTGTCATGTAGTCGACGTTCACATAACACCGCTAGAGGAGAGACAAATTCACATGATTACTTATAGCAAGACTTCTCACATGTCCTCAGGAACAAACGTAACTACTCACAAATCATATTCATGTTCATAATCAGAGGGGTATTAATGTGCATATAGGATCTGAACATATGATATTCCACCGAATAAACCAACTAGCATCAACTACAAGGAGTAATCAACACTACAAGCAACTCACGTGTACCAATCTGAGGTTTTGGGACAAAGATTGGATACAAGAGATGAACTAGGGTTTGAGAGGAAATGGTGCTAGTGAAGATGTTTATGGAGATTGACCCCCTCCCGATGAGAGGATCGATGGTGATGACGATGATGATGATTTCCCCCTCCCGGAGGGATGTTTCCCCAGCAGAACAACTCCGCCGGAGCCCTAGATTGGTTTCGCCAAGGTTCCGCCTCGTGGCGGCGGTGTTTCGTCCCGAAAGCTTGCTTATGATTTTTTCCAGGGTGAAAGACTTCATATAGCAGAAGATGGGCACCGGAGGCCTTCCAGGTGGCCCACGAGGCAGGGGGCACGCCCAGGGGGTAGGGCACGCCCCCACCCTCGTAGCCAGGGTGTGGGCCCCCTCTGGTATTTTCTTCGCTCAGTATTTTTTATTAATTCCAAAAATAACTTCCGTGGATTTTTAGGACTTTTGGAGTTGTGCAGAATAGGTCTCTAATATTTTCTCCTTTTCCAGCCCAGAATTCCAGCTGCCGGCATTCTCCCTCTTCATGTAAACCTAGTAAAATAAGAGAGAATAGGCATAAATATTGTGACATAACGTGTAATAACAGCCCATAATGCAATAAATGCCGATATAAAAGCAAGATGCAAAATGGACGTATCAACTCCCGCAAGCTTAGACCTCGCTTGTCCCCAAGCGGAAGCCGATGACGAAAAATATGTCCATATGTTTAGAGATAGAGGTGTCGATAAAATAAAATACGGACATGAGGGCATCATGATCATTCTTATAACAATAACATATATATATATATATATATATTGTCATATGATTTCTTACGCTCAAGTAATAATCTATCCACAATGTCAAGTATGAATCAGAAACTTCATTGAAAACCAACAAACTATGCTCTCGGTCATTGAAGCAATTGCAATTTATCATAACATTGAAAAGAGTCAATATAAGAGCTTTTCAGCAAGTCCACATACTCAACCATCATTTAGTCTTTCACAGTTGCTAACACTCAAGCAATACTTATGGGTATGGAGTTTTAATCAGACATAGAGAAAGATAGGGGCTTATAGTGTTGCCTCCCAACCTTTTACCTCAAGGGTAATGTCAACAATAATAGTTCATGCTAACTTACATCCAATTGGATATATATATATCAGGATCCTTCCAACACGAGGTGCTTGCCAAAGGATAAAATGTAAAAAGGAAAGGTGAAGATCACCATGAGTCTTGCATAAGGTATAAGACAAAAGTAAAAGATAGGCCCTTCGCAAAGGGAAGCAGAGGTTGTCATGTGCTTTTATGGTTGTATGCAAGAAATCATAATGCAAAAGAACGTCACTTTATATTGCCACTTGTGATATGGACCTTTATTATGCAGTCTGTCGCTTTTATTGCTTCAATATCACAAGATCGTATAAAGCTTATTTTCTGCACACTAATAAATCATACATATTTAGAGATCAATTTTTATTGCATACAACAATTACAACTTACTTAAAGGATCTTACTCAATCCATAGGTAGGTATGGTGGACTCTCATGGCAAAACTTGGTTTAAGGATATTCGGAAGCACAAGTAGTATCTCTACTTGCTGCAAAGAATTTTGCTAGCATGAGGGGGAAAGGCAAGCTCAACATGTTGGATGATCCATGACAATATACTTTATTTCGGATATAAGAAAACATAACCCATTATGCTGTCTTCCTTGTCCAACATCAACTCTTTAGCATGTCATATTTTAATGAGTGCTCACAATCATAAAATATGTCCAAGATAGTATATTTATATGTTAATACCTCTCTTTCTTTATTACTTCATATTAATTGCAACGATGACTAAAACTATGTTTGTCAACTCTCAACAACTTTTATTCATCATACTCTTTATATGTGAAGTCATTACTCTCCATAAGATCAGTATGATCTATTTATCTCTTTTTATTCTTTATTTTTCTTTTATTCCCTCAAGATCACAACGAGATAGCAAAGCCCTTGACTCAACACTAATCTTTATTATATATATCTCACGGACTCGATTACATAGAGGAATCATAGAGCAAAACTCAAAACTAGATCATACTAAAACTTTATTCTACTAGATCAAGATATTACCAAAAGGATCGAACTATGAAAACGGTAAAGATAGGAGTGTGATGGTGATATGATACCGGGGCACCTCCCCCAAGCTTGGCAGTTGCCAAGGGGAGTGCCCATACCCATGTGATTATGTCTCTTGCTTCGGAGGTGGTGGTGTGATATTCTTGGCAATGATGCCCCTCAGGATACGATTCTCCTCCTCGAGCTTATTGACTTGTTGCTTGAGGTCCATTATTTCCTTACAGAGCTTGCCCATCATGGCTAAAGCTCCTTTCACTGATGGATGTTGCATAGCTACTAGATAACAAGTGACACTCTTTTTCAAATTTTCATAAGAAATAAATCTAACATTGGAAGGGATGACCGAGTTTGGAATAGCTGAGCTCTGTAGTTCCCCCATCGTGAATCCAGCTCGGAAGCGAGAAGGAACTTCTTCATCCTCCTCCATGTCATCTATGCATTTCAAATCAGCCTCCATCTCTTCCTCCGTTGATGGCCCAAAGTTGTCAGCATCTCTGTTTGCTCCTGGTCCAAGTGTCGGATGACACAACCAACTCTCCCCTACTTACTCCTGAGAAGACATCTTGCTCTATCTGCAACAGAAATAGCTCAAAACAAAAACAGAGGATATTTGTGTGATACGGTGGTCAAAACCTTCGGGAGATTATATAATGAATTTTTACTAACCAAAAGAAGTATCGTGCAAGAAAACAGAGTCCAGAGAGCACACGAGGTGCCCACGAGGCAGGGGGCACGCCCAGGGGGTAGGGCGCGCCCTCCACCCTTGTGGACGCCTCGTGTCCTTCCCGGACTACTTCTTATTTTCCTATTTTCTTAAATATTCCAAAACAGAGAAAAATTGCTATTAGAACTGTTTTGGAGTCGGTTTACTTACCGTACCACATACCTATTCCTTTTCGGAGTCTGAAACATTCTTGAAAGTGTCCCTTATATATTCCTCCGGGGTTATAGTTTCAATAACATTGGTTTCAACATTTATGGGATTACCTGAGATATAATCTTTTATCCTTTGACCGTTCACCACCTTCGGACTTGTGCCTTCGAAGTTGTTGATTTTTATGGCACCGGAACGATAGACCTCCTTGATAACGTAAGGGCCTTCCCATTTAGAGGGAAGTTTTCCTGCAAAAAATCTTAAACGAGAGTTGAAAAGCAACACATAATCACCTACATTAAACTGACTCTTTTGTATCCTTTTGTCATGCCATCTTTTAACCTTTTCTTTAAATAGTTTGGCATTCTCATAGGCTTGAGTTATCCATTCATCAAGTGAGATAATGTCAAATAACCTCTTCTCACCGGCAAGTTTGAAATCATAGTTGAGCTCTTTAATGGTCCAATATGCCTTATTTTCTAGTTCGAGAGGTAAGTGACATGCTTTTCCGTAAACCATTTTAGATGGAGACATACCCATAGGATTTTTATATGCAGTTCTATAAGCCCATAATGCATCATCAAGTTTCTTGGACCAATTCTTTATAGATCTATTAACATCTTTTGCAAAATCAATTTAAGCTCTCTGTTACTCATTTCTACTTGTCCACTAGACTGTGGGTGATATGGAGATGCAATTCTATGATTAACATCATACTTAGCAAGCATTTTACGAAAAGCAACATGAATAAAATGTGAACCACCATCAGCCATTAGGTATCTAGGGACTCCAAACCTCAGAAGAATAACTTCTTTAAGCATCTTAATAGAGGTGTTATGATCAACACTACTAGTTGGAATAGCTTCTACCCACTTAGTAACGTAATCAACAACAACTAAAATATGTGTATACCCATTAGAGGAAAGAAAGGGTCCCATATAATCAAAGCCCCAAACATCAAATGGTTCAATAAAAAGAGAATAATTCATAGGCATTTCTTGACGTCCACTAATATTACCAATTCTCTGACATTCATCACAAGACAAGACAAACTTACGGGCATCCTTGAAGAGAGTAGACCAATAAAAAACAGATTGCAATACCTTATGTGCAGTTCTATCTCTAGCGTGGTGTCCTCCATAAGCCTCGAAGTGACACTTGCGTAGGATATATTCCTGTTCATGCTCAGGTACACAACGTCTAATAACACCATCTACTCCTTTATAAAGGTGTGGGTCATCCCAGAAGTAATGTCTTAAATCATAGAAAAACTTTTTCTTTTGCTGGTATGTGAAACTAGGTGGTATAAATTTAGCAACAATGTAATTAGCATAATCAGCATACCATGGAGCAGTACGAGAAGCATTTATGATAGCTAATTGTTCATCAGGAAAGCTATCATCAATAGGTAGTGGGTCATCAAGAACATTCTCTAACCTAGACGAGTTGTCTGCAACGGGGTTCTCAGCTCCCTTTCTATCAATAATATGCAAATCAAATTCTTGTAGCAAGAGAACCCATCTAATAAGTCTAGGTTTAGCATCTTTCTTTTCCATGAGATATTTAAGAGCAGCATGATCAGTGTGAATAGTTACTTTAGAATCAACAATATAAGGTCTGAACTTATCACAAGCAAATACAACTGCTAAAAATTATTTTTAGTAGTATCATAATTTCTCTGGGCACTGTCTAGAGTTTTACTAGCATATTGAATAACATTTAGTTTCTTATCAACTCTTTGTCCTAGAACAGCACCTACAGCATAATCACTAGCATCACACATAATTTCAAAGGGTAAATTCCAATCAGGTGGACGAACAATAGGTGCAGAAATCAAAGCTTTCTTAAGTATTTCAAATGCTTCTACACAATCATCATAAAAAACAAAAGGAATGTATTTTTGTAAGAGATTAGTCAGAGGCCTAGAGATTTTAGAGAAGTCCTTAATGAGCCTCCTATAAAAACTGGCATGACCAAGAAAACTTCTTATACCTTTAATGTCCGTGGGACACGACATCTTTTCAATAACATCAACTTTAGCTTTATCAACTTCAATACCTCTTTCAGAAATTTTATGCCCCAAGACAATGCCTTCATTAACCATAAAGTGGCACTTTTCCCAATTCAAGACAAGACTAGTTTCTTCACATCTCTGCAAAACTGGATCAAGGTTGCTCAAGCAATCATCAAAAGAAGATCCATAAACAGAGAAATCATCCATGAAAACCTCAACAATCTTTTCACAAAAGTCAGAGAATATAGCCATCATGCATCTTTGGAAGGTAGCAGGTGCATTACATAAACCAAAAGGCATACGTCTATAAGCAAAAGTGCTGAAAGGGCAAGTAAAAGTGGACTTTTATTGATCCTCTTTTGACACAGGTATTTGAGAGAAACCAGAGTAACCATCTAGAAAGCAAAAATGTGTATGTTTGGATAGTCTTTCTAGCATTTGAGCAATAAAAGGTAAGGGGTAATGATATTTTTAGTAGCTTTATTTAATTTGCGGAAATCAGTTACCATCCTATAACCTGTAATAATTCTTTGTGAGATCAATTCATCTTTATCATTAGGAACGACAGTAATACCTCCCTTCTTTGGGACACAATGGACAGGACTTACCCACTGCCTCCAGAAGCTTTAGTATTTCTTTTCTTACCACTTCTTTCATTTTAAGATTTAACCGTCGTTGGTGATCAACAACTGGTTTGGCGTCTTTCTCCAATTTTATCTTGTACTGGCATAGAGTGGGACTAATGCCTTTAAGATCATCAAGAGTATCCAAAAGCAGCACTGTGCTTCTTCAGAGTTGTCAATAATTTCTCCTCTTCCTGCTCTGAAAGGTTAGCACTAATAATAACTGGATATATCTTCTTTTCATCAATATAAGCATATTTAAGAGTATCAGGCAGTGGTTTAAGCTGAAACACGGGATCACCCTTGGGTGGTGGAGGATCCCCTAGAATTTCAACAGGAAAGTTGTGTTTCAAAATAGGTCCCTGTTTAAAGAATACTTCATCTATCTCCCTTATTTCATTCATAAACATATCATTTTCATGGTCTAGCAAATATTGTTCTAAAGGATCATTAGGAGGTACGGCAATAGAAACAAGACCAATAATTTCATCCTTACTAGGCAATTCGTTATCATGGGGTTGTCTATGAAATTTAGCAAAATTAAACTCATGAGACATATCACCCAAACCTATAGTAATAGTATCCTTTTCGCAATCTATCCTAGCATTAACAGTATTCAAGAAGGGTCTACCAAATATGATGGGACAAAAGCTATCTTGTGGGGAACCAAGAACAAGAAAATCAGCAGGATATTTAACTTTCCCACACAAGACTTCAACATCTCTAACAATCCTAACTATTGAAATAGTATCTCTATTGGCAAGCTTAATTGTAACTTCAATTTCTTCTATCTCAGCAGGTACAATATCATGAATAATTTCTTTGTATAAGGAATGAGGTATTGCACTTGCACTAGCACCCATATCACATAAGCCATGATAACAATGATCTCCTATTTTAACAGAAATAACAGGCATGCCTACAATAGGTCTATGTTTATTCTTATTATCGGGTCTAGCAATTCTAGCAGCTTCATCACAGAAGTAAATAACATGTCCATCAATATTATCAGCCAAGAGATCTTTAACCATAGAAATACTAGGTTCAACTTTAATTTTCTTAGGTGGTGTAGGTGTTCTAGTATTACTCTTACGAACCACAATTGAAGCTTTAGCATGATCCTTTATCCTAACAGGGAAAGGTGGTTTCTCAATATAGGTAGTAGGAACAATAGGATCATTATAAGTGATAATCTTTTCTTCAACTTTAAGAGGTGCAACTACTTTTACTTCAATGGGCGGATTATATTTAAACCACTTCTCCTTAGGGAGGTCAACATGAGTAGCAAATGATTCACAGAAAGAAGCTACTATCTCAGAGTCAAGTCCATATTTAGTGCTAAATTCACGAAAAGCATCAGTATCCATAAAAGATTTAACACAATCAAACCTAGGTGTTATACCTGACTCCTTACCTTCGTCGAGATCCCAATATTTAGAGTTGCATTTAATTCTTTCCAATAAATCCCATCTGAATTCAATAGTCTTCATCATAAAAGATCCAGTACAAGAAGTATCGAGCATGGAGCGATTGTTGAGAGAAAGCCGAGCATAAAAATTTTGAATAATAATTTCTCTTGAGAGCTCATGATTGGGGCCTGAATATAACATTGATTTAAGCCTCCCCACGGCTTGAGCGATGCTTTCTCCTTCGCGAGGCCAAAATTTTATATATAATTATGATCACGATGAACAAGTTGCATAGGATAAAACTTCTGATGAAATTCCAATTTCAATCGGTTGTAGTTCCATGATCCCATATCATCACATAGCCTAAACCATGTCAATGCCTTTCCCTTCAAAGATAAAGGGAATACCTTCTTCTTGATAACATCCTCGGGCATACCTGCAAGCTTAAATAATCCACAAACTTCATCCACATAGATTAGGTGCAAATCGGGATGCAATGTTCCATCTCCTGTAAAAGGATTAGATAGCAGTTTCTCTACCATACCCGAAGGAATTTCAAAGTAAACATTTTCAGTAGGTTCAGTAGGTTGAGGAGAAACTCTTTGCTCTACTGGTCAGGGTGAAGATACCCCGAAAAGGCCCGTTAAAGGATTATGTTCCATAGTAACAAGTGATAGTAAATTTCAGCACACTATATAAAATTTTCCTTACCAAGTTCCACTTACCAAAGGGGCTTCACTCCCCGGCAACGGCGCCAGAAAAGAGTCTTGATGACCCACAAGTGTAGGGTATCTATCGTAGTCCTTTCGATAAGTAAGAGTATCAAACCCAACAAGGAGCAGAAGGAAATGGCAAGCGGTTTTCAGTAAGGTATTCTCTGCAAGCACTGAAATTATCGGTAACATGTAGTTTTGTGATAAGGTAATTTGTAACGGGTATCAAGTAATGAAAGTAAATAAAGTGCAACAAGATGGCCCAATCCTTTTTGTAGAAAAGGACAAGCCTGGACAAGTTCTTATATAGAGAAAAGCGCTCCCGAGGACACATGGGAATTATAGTCAAGCTAGTTTTCATCAAGCTCATATGATTCGTGTTCGTTACTTTGATAATTTGGTATGTGGGCGGACCGTTGCTTGGGCACTACCCTTTCTTGGACAAGCATCCCACTTATTATTAACCCCTATTGAAAGCATCCGCAACTACAAAAGAAGTATTAAGGTAAACCTAACCATAGCATGAAACATGTGGATCCAATTAACCCCCTTACGAAGCAACGCATAAACTAGGGTTTAAGCTTCTGTCACTCTAGCAACCCATTATCTACTTATTACTTCCCAATGCCTTCCTCTAGGCCCAAACAATGGTGTCATGTAGTCGACGTTCACATAACACCACTAGAGGAGAGACAACATACATATCATCAAAATATCGAACGAATACCAAATTCAGATGACTACCTATAGCAAGACTTCTCCCATGTCCTCAGGAACAAACGTAACTACTCAAAAATCATATTCACGTTCATAATCAGAGGGGTATTAATATGCATATAGGATCTGAACATATGATCTTCCATAGAATAAACCAACTAGCATCAACTACAAGGAGTAATCGACACTACTAGCAACTCCCAGGTACCAATCTGAGGTTTTGGGACAAATTAGATACAAGAGATGAACTAGGGTTTGAGAGGATATGGTGCTGGTGAAGATGTTGATGGAGATTGACCCCCTCTCGATGAGAGGATCGATGGTGATGACGATGATGATGATTTCCCCCTCCCAGAGGGATGTTTCCCCGGCAGAACAGCTCCACCGGAGCCCTAGTTGGTTCCGCCAAGGTTCTGCCTCGTGGCTGCTTTTGTTTCGTCCTGAAAGCTTGCTTATGATTTTTTCTAGGGTGAAAGACTTCATATAGCAAAAGATGGGCACCGGAGGCCTGCAGGTGGCCCACGAGGCAGGGGCGCACCCAGGGGGTAAGGTGTGCCCCCCACCCTCGTGGCCAAGGTGTGGGCCCCCTTTGGTATGTTCTTTGCTCAGTTTTTTTATTAATCTTCAAAATAACTTCCATGGAGTTTCAGGACTTTTGGAGTTGTGTAGAATAGGTCTCTGATATTTGCTCCTTTTCCAGCCCAGAATTCCAGCTGCCGGCATTCTCCCTCTTCATGTAAACCTTATAAAATAAGAGAGAATTGGCATAAGTATTGTGACATAACGTGTAATAACAGCCCATAATGCAATAAATATCGATATAAAAGCATGATGCAAAATGGACTTATCACCCTGCTATTGCCGCCGCTTGCCACTGCTGCTACGTAATGCCATTGCTCCGTACACTGCTCACAGGGCTTGCTGCCACTGCTAGTGGCTGCTTGCCTGGCCGCGGCCCCGCGCACACCCACGCACGCGTGCCCGCAACCGCTCCCGCCCGTGCCTTCCCGCAGCCACATGCGCCCGCAAGTGTGCATCCTCCGCTACTCTGTTGCCGCTGTACTGCTTAGTGCTATAGTTGCTACTAGCTAGATTTTCTAATTTCACACCGAGTAACCACCTGGACTGCCCCTAAATAGCGGCTAAATAACTTCTAACATGAGCAAAATATTATTGGGAGGTAGTACACTTGACAAGGCTCAAATGTTTCCACTGGACCAAATCCTTTCGATGCGTGGATTAATTCCTATGAAAATCACAAAGTTCTATGTTATGTTAACAGAAAAACCGAAAACCAGCTTTATTTTCATAGCTACTTTAGAGTTATTGATGATCAAGCAAATGAACTCTAATATGGATGAAGGTGATACTAATATGTAGATCATCGAGAAATGTTCAAACTTGATATAAGGCGCAAAATCATAGAATGTACAGAACAATAGTTGTAGCCTTTTGAAAACAGCTAAGTGATGATTAAAACTATCGAAATCTCAGACTTAGCAAAATTTCAGGAATTTTTAGAATTTTGTTTAGAATTTTGAAAAATCATCTAAAATAATCAGTAACTCGGATGAAAATTGTTATCTACATGAAAGTTCCTCAGAACAATGAGACGAATCCCAATATGCATCTCGTTCGTCTGCCACACGTCCCTAGGATAGCGAACCTGCAACCGTCCCCCTCCGTTTCATCTATCCGAAAATACCAAACTTCGGGGAAACTTTCCCGAATGTTATTTATCCCTTTGCGATATCGTGTGGCATCATGTTAGAACACCCCTAACACTGCTTATTGTTTTTTCATGCATCTATGTGTTTGTATTTACTGTTTCTTCCCCCTCTTCTCTCCGATAGACCCCGAGACCGCTGCTGATGCCACTGTGATCGACTACATCGACAATGAGCTTTCTTCCCTTTCAGCGAAGCTTCCAGGCAAGCCCCCCCCCCCTTTGGTCATCCTCATATCGCCCATTCCATTTTCTCCTGATTGCATTAGATTTTTGTGACGCCCCCGATTCAATCGTACACTAATCATACATGCAAATGTGTACGATCAAGATCAGGGACTCATGGGAAGATATCACAACACAACTCTAAAACGTAAATAACTTCATACAAGCTTTATATTACAAGCCAGGGCCTCGAGGGCTCGAATACATAGCTTGATGGCATACAAGCATCAGTGGAAGCGTCAGATATCTGAGTATAGATATTACAGAGGAACGGATAAGCCTTTAGAAAGGTGGGGCAAAATAAAAGCTAAGATCGAAAGGTGTAGGCCTCCTGCCTAGGACCCTCTGATCCTACTCCTGGTCGTCGGACGGCTCCTTGTAGAAGTAGCCACCCTCGAGGTAGTAGTGGTAGTCATCGGTGGGGGCAGCGGCCTCAGGGGCCCCGACATCTGGTTGCATCAAACGGATATGGGGGGAAAAGAAAGCAAAGCAAACATGAGTACTCATCTGAAGTACTCAGCAAGCAAGGATCTACACCACATATGCAAAATTATCAAAGGAAGGCTGTATATGTGGATTGGGCTGCAGAAATGCCAGAATAGACGGGAGAGTCTAGTCCTATCGAAGACTAGCATCTTCAGCATCTTTAGGAGTCTTGTCGTGGTGCGTGCACGGCAGATGCAAAGGGATGGCTAAAGAGAGGAGGAGGCTCGAGGGCGCTGGTGGGCTCCAGAGGCGATGTTGATATGCGCGGGCGCGGGACGCTGGACATACCCAGGTTTGGGGCTCTCCGGAGAGATAACACCCCTAGTCATGCTGAGTTTAGTTGGATGATCGATAGTACAATGTTGCTCCTGGAGCTGTATGGAGGAGGAAGGAAGCTGGCCGAGGCTTGGGCTGCTCCTTCTCCCCAGTGTGGCTGCGTGGTGGCTAGTCCTATGCTTGCCTGTGTTTCTCTTTCAGGTGTTTCGTGTCTATCTCGTATTGCATGTTCTGCCTCCTTGTGGGCGTGGGCTCCTGGGGGGTTTTATAGATCAACCCTCCCAAGGTTACAATGGTAATATGCCGAGTCGGTGGGTCCATATTGGCGGTGTCCGGAATACCGGGCTGGGTCCCGCTTGTGGGCTTGTGGTTCTCCGGGTTCCCCTAGGTGCGGGCCCCGCGTGCCTAGGGGGACTGTTCGCCATCTTGTCGATCATCAGGGCGTGGCCGAGTTGAGCCGCGTACAGGGTTCTCCGTCAGGCCGCCGCTTGCTGTCGTCAGTGGTGAGGGTGGCAACACTGTTGCCACGCCAGCCCTGGTTAGTGGGTAGGTAAGGGGCACTGTTGCCATGCTCTGGCTGACCATAGGCATGGGCGGGAACACTGTTGTCTTGGTCATCGGTGATTGAGGTCTTGTCCCATCGTACGGCCTGGATGGGACGGGAGCTGACCCATGGCTGGGTTGGCGTGGACGCCACGGGTGGGTTGGCTTGCTGGGGAAGCCATGGCTGCGCCGGGTTGAGTTGTCTTGTGCCAGCTGCTGCGGCCGGGTTGACGTACCTTGCTGAGTCGAGGGTCTTGGCCGGGTTGCGGGCCTTGCTGGGTCGAGCGACCCAGCCAGGCGCGTGCCGGCTTGCGGGGCGATGCGGGCCCTGCTGTTTTTGAAAAGGATCCGTTTTTCGTGGCCTGCCCGGGGTTCATCCCCTCGACAGTAGTCCCCGAAGCTATGAAGGTCCGCCGTCTTCGGAAGAGTGGGCCTTCGCAGTTCCCCCCTGGAGCAAGGTGGAATCTGCGAGCGCCGGGTCCGGCAACACCCACTGTGTGACGGTTTTCTTGGAAACCGGATCGCGGCATCCCGGCCATGGCAGGAACCGAGGAGTTCGTCTTGAGGCGATCCCTCGGGCTTCGTGCAGGTGCCACGTGGTGCCTGGAAGTCAGAGGGGCCTGATAGGCCACGCGCGTGACGGGACTGGGTGACGGGCTGGGGCCTGCCGCGGCGTGCCCTTGGCCCATGCGTGCGGATTTATTGCGGCGTCTGGGGGCTGGTTGCACTTCCCCGAGCAGTCAGTGCGCGTGTACATGTGCACTTATTGCGGGGTAGTGGAACGGGCGTGTGCAGACGATCCCACTCCCCCATGTTTGAACCGGGGGTTATAAAGGGAGGGGGGCAAGGGGGCGGCGGACATTATTCTCGCTCGTGCCCTCCTGCCCCCCTGCTCGTGATCTGCTCTTCGCCACCGATGCACAGCTGCGCCCACGGTCCCAAGCAGAGATCTCTCCGTCGTCCATCTTCTCTCTTTCTCTTTTGGTGATGTCGCTGCCGTCGGGCTCCTAGATGGGCTCGACCATCACCACTGATGACATCACCTATCTTCGGTCTTCGCGGTGCCTGCCGCGGGAGACGGACGTTGGTGTCCGTCATCTGTACGGCGAGCAGAGGCCCCGGTCCGAGGGGCAGGAGCGTGTTGTCTTCCTCACGCATTTCGAGCGTGGCATCGGGCTGCCGGCGAGCACCTTCTTCCGTGTGTTCTTGGAGTTCTTCGGGCTCCAACCGCACCATCTTGGCACCGGCGCCATCGTCCAGCTTTCCGACTTCGTGACCCTGTGCGAGGGATACCTGGGGGTTGAGCCGACGATTGACCTCTGGGCGCGCTTCTTCTCCTTGAAGCAGCAGGGCCCGTCGGCCGGGGAGTTCACCGACTGCGGGGCCGCTGTCATCTCGAAGTGGTCGGGGGCGGACTTCCCCAAGATCCTGCTCAAGGATTAGGCCAAGAAGTGGCAGAACTCCTTCTTCTACGCCCGAAACCATGGTGCGGACCACATCAATCTTTCTCCCTTCACCGTCGCGCTGCCGCGGGCGAAAACGAACTGGGGCTACTCTCTCCGGCGCCCGTCGCAGGAGATCATCAATCTTTGCGAGCGGGTCACGGTGATGAGGATGTAGGAGGGGCTCACCAGCAGCGACCTCCTTGCCGCGTTCATCACCCACCGGGTTCTCCCGCTTCAGAGGCGCTCCTGCCTCATTGGCGAGATGATCGGGCTTCAGGACCCCAACCAGATGGGGTCGACACGGCTGTCTACGGAGCAGGTCACGCGCGGCGTGAACGACATCTGCAAGGCCAACCTTGGGGATGACTGGCGATTCGGCAAGGCGCCGTATAGCCAGGCGAACCCGGCGCTGCAGGTGAGCGTTTGGTCTTCTTATTTTTCCGCCGCGCATCTTCTCATTTGTCCCAACGCGTCACGGGAGATACTTCTGAACGCGAGCCGGCATCCTTATGCCCGGGGTCCATTCCAAGTCGCGTCGGTGGCACCAGAGGAGCCCACGGCTCACGGCGGTGAGGAGGTGGCTGAGTCCGATGCCTGCGCCGGGCGTCATGCGGGTAAGTCTTGAGTCTTTTCCTTCTTTATTTGTCTTGAATAGTTGGTTACGTCACGGTGCAGGTGATGCTGACGCCGGTTGTTGGTGTAGCGGCACTGGGCGAAGGAGCCGCCGAGGCGGTCGGAGCCGGGTCCTCGCATGGGGCGGCGCCGAGCCGCTCGCATGGGAAAGACAGCGTCGCGCCGCGACCTCGGGCCCCGAAGCGCATGGCGGACCCGGCCGAGCCTGGGAGGCCGGCCAAGAAGAAGCGCAGGAAGCTGACCCCGGTCCTGGTCTTGACGGGATAAGCCTTATTTCCTGCTTGTGCCTGGATTTCTTGAGCCAGTCTTGTCTCTTGTTTGCTTATTCTTCCTTCTTCTTCAGGTCGCCAATCGCGCTAGCGAGGGCGGCGGCAGAGGCCCCGGCCACCGAGGTGGCCGCGTTCCGCAGGAGCCGGTCTGACGTCACCGGCCTGGCCGGGAAGGAGGGACGGGGCGACTCGGACCTCGGCATGGACCCGGACGACGCCGAGGCCTTGGCCTGGCGGGATAGGAACCAGGCCGAGGCGGAGCTGGAGGCGGCGTTGGTCCAAGCCTGGACCGATGCGGCGGCGGCATGGGTGCGAGGCGGCGCAGAGCCAGCCTGGCGCGAGATGCCGGAGGGCACGATGGTGGCGGCGATGGTTTTTTAGCCGTCGACGGTGAGGGAGCACAGCCGTGGAGGCCGGGCTGAGGTCGTGATCCTCGACCGGGAGGTCGTGGAGGTGGGGGCGACACCCCGCTGTGAGCCGACGTGGTCGAGCACGCGGGGGCCGAGGGTGGTGGAGGCGGTGTTGTCTTGGAGGAGGCGCCGCGGGCGGCAGCGCCAAAAGCGTCGCCGGCTATGGAGGACGCACCGCAGGCGGTGGTGCCTGAGGGGGCGATGCAGGGCGTCCCGATGTCTGGGTTGCTGACGACGCCGGGAGGGGCGTCGGGGGAGGTGCTGGCTGTGTGGCAAGCGGCCAGCGGTGGGCGTGCCTTGGAGCTCCGTCCGGGAGGGCGCCGAGCTGCCGTGCCACAACCCGCGCGAAGCGGGGGCGCGGCCGTCTTCGGGCCTCAGACCCAGGAAGAGGCAGTGCTGGACACCGTCAGCCGTCGTCTGCGAGGCCGGACGAAGCGGCTTGAGGCCTTCTCCCAGGCCGAGGTCAAGCGGACGCGCGACTTGGAGCGCGCCATCTTGGTAAGTTCTTCTTTCTTCTGTTTTCTTGCGACTTCTTCTTTGTGGGGGCGCGCCAGCGCACCCACTTGGTGTAGCCCCCGAGATTCAGGATAACTATGTAGTAGTTGGGTCGAATCTTAAGAGCCTTGGACTTGTTCTGACTTTTGTCTGTTTTCAGCATCTTGACGCCTTCCGGGTTGCCGCCTTCAACCGGCTCCTGGGCAAGCATCGGGAGCTCAAGGAGCAACTTGCTGCCAAGGAGGAGGAGCTTCGCATCACCACAGGTACTTCTTGTGCTCTTTTCTAGTGGGGGCGCGCTAGCGCACCCACTAGGTGTAGCCCCCCAGATTCGGGCAAACTGTGTAACAGTTGGGCCGAATCTTAAGTCTTGTCTTTTTTCCTTCTGCTGAATTCTTCTACTTTGCAGCCGAGGTGCTATCTTGGCGGACCCGGCTGCTCCGGGCTGGTCATCACTATGACTGGATTGTTGCCGATACCGGCCGTCTTGGCATTGAGGCGGTGCAGGCGAGGGCAGAGGCGGCCGCGGCCCGACGGTCTCTTGAAGAGGCCCACCGGCTACATGAGCAGCTGGCCGGTCACAAGAGCTGCCTCGAGGCCGAGGTGGAGCTTCTTAAGGCGGAGGCCGCCAAGGTGGTAGAGACACAGCAGGCGCTGGTCGAGGCGGACCAGTAGCGCGGCCAGCTGGTCGACGATAAGGGCCCGCTCCAGGCCAAGGTGGATCATGTGCGGGAGCAGGCCACCGCGGCTGAGGAGGCCCGTCAGGTCGAGACTCGCCGCCGTGAGGCGGCCGAGAAGGCGGCCGAAGACAAGGACACCGAGCTAAAGGCGTCCCTTGCTAAGGCGATCGACCTGGAGAAGGCGCTCGGGGAGCGCGACCACGTCTTGCAGCGGGAGCGACATGGTACGTTGCTCGAGGCGCAGCACCTGGAAGAGTCCTTCTCCAGTAAGTGCTGCTTCGCGTAGTTTGCCGGGTCGGGACCCGGTCCTTCCTTCCTTGTTGCTCTTCTAACTTGCTTCTTCTTTTGCGACAGGGGCCTTCCCGGAGACGCAGCGGCTGGCGGAGGAAGTCGTCCGCTATCAGCGCGACCCGACTGGCGTTGCTGGGTCCGGGATGGATCTGCTGACAGCCTGGACCTTTCCAGAGATCATCGCCGCTGCTGTGGCCCACCTGCGGGTCTTGGGGACGCAGATAGAGCGGCTGTCCCAGGCCGGCACCGTGATGATGATGGCCTTGTGGCCTGATTCCGTTCATCTGTGCACCTTCTTGCGCCTGGCCGGTGCTGAGATGGCGCTTCGGATCGTGCTGTCTTGGCATCCGGATCTTCAACTGGACGCGTTGATGGGCCAGCATGCTAGTTCGGAGTAGTTGCTGCAGGAGCAAGCCGTCCGGATCGCCTCCCGTGCCAGCTATATTGTCAAGTTCGCCTTCCACGGCGAGTTCCATCCGGAGCGGACGGAAGACGGCGGGGTCATGGATGGTGACGACTACGGCTTGCTTCTTCGCGACCCGGAGGGGACCTCAGAGGAGACGGGTGTCTATGGCGACGTGGAGGTCGAAGAGGACACTGGTGTCTCTCTGGACCCGGAGGCCGGCAGGGGAGAGCCTTCGACGTTGCGACGTGGAGCTGGGGATGCCTGAGAAACTTTGTGTAGAAAACTTTGTTAAGTAGTAGGTCCACCCACCCACTGGGGGTTTTCAAGGTGTAATGAACTCGGGCCGTGGGCCTTTGCTTTAAACATTTGTGTGTAAATGTTGTGAGCGTTTGTTTTCTTTTTGCCTTCCGCTTCTTCGAACTGATTTCATGCGCTTCTCCTCTCTAAAACCTCCCCTGCGAGTCAGACGACCGAGGCTCCGGTCCGTGACAAGGGGTTCGATTCTTCAAGACAGGCGCGCAGGACTTGGGTCCTTAGAAGCGTTGAGCGCGAGTGAAACACCCACAGGGCTGGCTGGCGGCAATCCGGTTTTGCCGGTTGGTGAGCAGCCGGTCGTGCGGATAACTTAGTTGATGAGCGACGGGTCGGGTTGATCGATCCGGCGACCTTTGATAGTGTATGAATCATAGGGGAGCTTTGGCCCGTTGTGCTTGCCCACTGTCAGCCAGAGCTGGATCTGCGGTTTTAGGGCGAAGTGGGGGACCGTGGCGTCCTAAATTTATGAGGAATCACCAAGTAAAGCGGCGGGGTGGCAACCAAGCCGGCCTGCCCCCGAGCCCCCGGGTCGAGCAAGTCAAGCCGGCGGCCGGTTTCGGTAGTAAAGTGATGCAAAAATATGGGACGCAATAAATTGGTCAGCAAAAGGCAGCTCCCGAGTCTCGTTCGGGGACCCCGTAGTTTCGTACGTTTACAAAAGGCGATGATACATACATTCATGCGGCTAACTGTAAAATAGGCAAGGGAGTTCCGCGTTCCACGGTCGGGTCGTTTCTTTGCCGGCGGTGTCCCTGTTGCGCTTCTTCAACTTGCACGCGTCGATGAGGTAGTAGGCGTTGCGATCGTGCAAGGCCCTGCTCACGATGAATGGGCCCTCCCATGGAGAGGACAGCTTGTGCTGGCCTGCCTGCTCTTGGACGAGTCGAAGGATGAGGTCGCCTTCGCGGAATGCGAGAGGCTTGATCTTCTTGCCGTGGTAGTGCCTCAGGCCTTGCTGGTAGATAGCCGAACGGCTAAGTGCCAGTAGGCGTGCTTCTTCGAGCAGGTCGACACCGTCTTCACGTGCCTCTCTTGCTTCGGCTTCGGTGTACATCATGACATGCGGCGAGTCAAACTCGACGTCAGTCGGGATGACGGCTTCGGATCCGTAGATGAGGAAGAACGAGGTGAACCCGGTCGACCAGTTTGGCGTGGTGCGTAGACTCCAAAGAACTGCAGGCAACTCGTTAAGCCAACTGCCGGGTGATCGGACGAGTGGCTCGACGAGTCGCGTCTTGATGACGGACAGGATGAGTCCGTTGGCCCGCTCGACCTGCCCGTTGGACTGCGGATGTGCCACGGAGGACAGGTCAAGGCGGATGCCGGAGATAGAGTAGTATTGTTCGAGCGCGCCCTTGGCGAAGTTGGTGCCGTTGTCGGTGATGATGCTGTTCGGCATGTCGTAGCGCACCGCTATGTCCTTAATGAACCGGACGGCTGTTGGCCCGTCTAGTTTCTTGATTGGTCTTGCCTCGATCCACTTGGTGAATTTGTCCACTGCCAGCAGCAAGTGCGTCCTGCCGCCTCGAGCGGTTTTGAAGGGTCCCACCATGTCGAGTCCCCAGACCGCAAAGGGCCAGGTGATCGGTATGGTGCGGAGTGCTGACGCTGGCTTGTGGCTGCGTTTGCTGAAGAGTTGGCACCCTTCACACTTCAAGGGCTGTTGGCCAGTAGAAGCCGTGGTGAAACGCCTTGGCCACCAGGGATCGCGATGCGGCGTGGTGCCCGCACTCACCCTGGTGAATGTCGAGGAGGATGTTAATGCCACGATCCTGCTCAATGCAGCACTGGAAAATGCTGGTAGAGCTGCGCTTGATGAGCTCGTTGTTGATGATGTTGTAGGCAGACGCCCGACGCTGAATTTGCCGAGCCTTGGTCTTGTCCATGGGGAGAACCCCATTCTCGAGAAACTCTGATATCGGCAAGGCCCAAGATGGGGCCACGACCACGGTGAAGACGGCCACCTGGGTGGGTTCCGAGTCGAAGGCCCCTGGGCCGGGTTGAGCAGCCCTCGGGTTGGGGACGGCGATAGCTGGGTCCGGGGTGATGGTGGCCGGGTTCAGCTGAGCAGCCCTCGGAGTCTGCCGATGGCTTGACGGACGGCTTGCGCAGGTGCTGGAGGGAGACACCGAACGGGATGGCTTGACGTGACGAGGCGATCTTGGCGAGCATGTCGACTGACTCGTTCTCTGCGCGCGGGACGTGGAAGAACTCGCAGCCATCAAAGGATCCGGATAGCTTCTGGATGAGGAAGCGGTAGCTTGCCATGTTGGAGTCACGGGCGTCCCACTCGCCGGAGCACTACTGCACCACCAAGTCCCATTCGCCGTAGCACAGGATGCACCGGATGCCGAGTTCCTTGGCAAGCCGGAGGACGTGCACAAGGGCTTCGTATTCGGCGACATTGTTGGAGGCGGCGAAGTGGATCCGGAGCACGTAGAGGAGTCGGTTGCCCTTTGGAGATGAAAGTACGATGCCGGCCCCTAAGCCGAGTCGCATCTTGGACCCATCGAAGTGCATGCGCCAATCCGTCGAGTTGGGAGGCGGCGGCAAGTACTGGGTCTCGGTCTAGTCGACGAGGAAATCGGCCAGGGCCTGACACTTGATCGTGGTGCGGGGCTCGTAGAGGATGGTGTGGCCGGCTAGCTGGATCGCCCATTTGGCGACCCGTCCAGAGGCATCCCGGCACCCGATGATTTCTGTGATAGGCGCCGTGCTGACGACGGTGACGACGTGCTCTTAAAAGTACTACTTTAGCTTCTTGGCGGTAAGGTACACGCCGTAACACATCTTCTGGTAGTGTGGGTAGTTCTGCTTGGAGGTGGAGAGCACCTCATTCAGGTAGTAGACCGGGCATTGGAAGGCCTGGATCTTGCCCTTCTCTGGTCGCTCGACCACCAGCACCGTGCTGAACACCCGCAAGGTCGCGGCTATTAGAGCAACAGCGGCTCCTTGTCAGTCGGCGCGGCCAGGACTGGTGCGGTGGAGAGCACGCGCTTGAGGTCTTGGAAAGCTTCGTCCGCCTTGCCATTCCACTTGAACGGGCTTGTCTTCTTCATCAACTGGTACAGGGGTAGCGCCTTCTTGCCCAGCCGGCTTAGAAACTGGCTGACCGAGGCCAGGCATCCAGTGAACTTCTGGACATCGCGCAGCCGAGATGGCTTGCGCATGCGCTCAATGGCCTTGATCTTCTCCGAGTTCACCACGATGCCGCGTTCCAAGACGAGGAAGCCGAGTAGCTTTCCAGCCGGGACGCCGAAGACGCACTTTTCCGGGTTGAGCTTGACCTTGTATTCATGGAGGTTGGCGAATGTTTCCTTCAAATCGTCGAGGAGTGTGCGGTGCTGCTTGGTCTTCACCATGATATCGTCCACGTACACATGGATGTTGCGGCCGAGTTGCGGTAGCAGGCATTTCTGCATGCAGCATTGGAAGGTGGCGCCGGCGTTCTTCAAGCCGAACGACATTGTGATGTAGCAGTACGCCCCGAAGGGCGTGATGAAGGACGTCTTCAGGGCATCGGCTGGGTCCAGCTTGATCTGGTGGTAGCCGGAGTAGGCGTCCAGGAAGGACAAGAGCTCACACCCGGCGGTCGAGTCGATGACTTGGTCGATCCGCGGGAGAGCGAACGGATCCTTGGGATAGGCCTTGTTGAGGCTGGTGTAGTCGATACACATGCGCCAGGTCTTGTTCTTCTTCAGGACGAGGACTGGATTTGCTAGCCACTCGGGGTGAAACACTCCCATTACGAAGCCAGCCGCCAAAAGCTTGGTGACTTCTTCACCAATGGTTCTTCTCTGCTCTTCAGAAAATGGATGGAGGGGTTGACAGACAGGCTTGGCGTCCTTGCAAACGTGGAGTTTGTGCTCGGCATACTTCCTTGGGATACCCGGCATGTATTTGGGGGTCCATGCGAAGATATCCGATTCTCACGAAGGAAGTCGACGAGCTCGCCTTCCTATTTGCTGTCGAGGCGGGCGCCTATGACAACATACTTGCTGCAGCTGGGGTCTTTCGGGTTGAGCTTCACCTTCTTGGTCTCCTTGGAGGGCTTGAAGGCAGCCTCGTCGGCCGGGTCCATGGTCGGGATCGATGCAGCGGAGGCCTCGCCGGCCAAGGCGACGATCCGGTCGAGCTGGCGCCGCTCCTCGGCAATGACCAGTTACTCGGCCAACTTGGCGCCGTCTCGGGCGCACTCCAGAGACTTGCGGTAGTCGCCGGTGACGGTAATGAGGCCCTCGGGACCCGGCATCTTCATCTTCAGGTACGCGTAGTAGGGAACTGCCATGAATTTGGCGAGCGCGGGCCGGCCCAACAATGCATGATACGCGCTGGACAGGTCCACCACCTCGAACCAGACCGGTTCGCGTCGGAAGTGCCTGTTGTCGCCGAACAGGACATTGAGCCGGACGCGGCCAATGGGTGAGCAGGAGAGGCTGGGTACGATGCCGTGGAAGACTGTCCGGGTTGGCTCCAGGTCCTCAGCCTTGAGGCCGACCTTGGTCATTGTGTCGCGGTAGAGGATGTTGATGCTGCTGCCGCCGTCGACGAGGACTTGGGAGAACTTGCATGTACGCCGCGCGATGATGGTAGGGTTGAGGACGAGGGCGTAACCACCCGGACTTGGCATGACCGCCGGGTGATCCTCCCAGGTCCAGGTGATCGGGCGATCCGACCAGTGCATGAAATCTGTCTTGGCCGGGACGACGGTGTTCACCTCCTGCCGAATGAGGCGCTCGTTGTGCTTGTCATCACCGAGGCTGGTGAAGACGATGTAGGCCACGTTCTGGTCCGGGTAGGCGTCGTTCCGCATCGCTCCACCGGCGGAAGGCGGTGGTGTAGGCGGAGGCGGCTATCCTGCGCCTAGAGCCGGAGCCGGAGGAGGCGGGACATCACCCCTCATGATGCGCTTGGTGATGGCGCATTGCCGAAGCGTGTGCATGGAGGGTCTTGCGCCGCTGTGGTGCTTGTACGGGGCGTCGAGCATCTCTTCAAAGCTCATGGCGGGTTGCCACGTCACCTTGCCGGTCTGCCGGCGCTTCGCTGCGGGTCCGCCGCGGGCTCGGCGGCCGCGATCAGCCGGTTGTCGTGGCGTTGCGCCGGCTGGTCGGCCTTGCGCTGGTTGTTCTGGTGATGCTGCTGCCGGCTTTGGTGGAGGAACCGGCTTCGCCTTGCCGGCTTCATCCAGCACCACCTGGATCTTCATGGCGGAGTCGGGATTGGTGTACTGGTCCGCCGTCACCATGAGCGTGGCCATGATGGCCGGCTCGGAGCGTAGGAGCTTGTGCTTGAGGAGGGTGCCGTCTCGGCACCCGCTGACGAAGTATTGGATCGCCTGGACTTCATGGACGCCGTCGCAGCTGTTTCGGAGCTCGGTCCATCATGCGAGGTACTCACGGCCTGTCACACCCTAGCTAGTCATGCATTAGAGTGTTGCATCATGTTTACTCTTTCATCAGAAACTTGAAATGGGGATGACAGAACCCCCAGTCCCCTCTGAAACCAACTAGGGTTTACTAAAATAATTTTCAATGAACCTGAAATGCCCTTCTAAAATGCCCATCATTTTTGTCTTGGTTCAGAACCTCTGCCAAAAGTGGTGCACATTTTCCTAGGCCATCTTAGGGTTTTTGAATTAATTCATAAATATTTGAATTTGGGCATTTAAAATTATATAAAATATTTAAATGCTCAAATACCTCCAAACTAAAATGTTTCATGTTGGAAATAATCCAACTATGGACCAGGAGTGATTTGGTGATTTTTGAAGTTGCCTAGGTATTTTATTAAATTCAACAAAGTTGCAGATATATTAAATAAAAACAGAAACAGAAAAAAAGGGGAAAAGCTTACCTGGCGCCTGCCCCCGGCCCACCTGCCGGCCCAGCCCAGCACCGCTCCAGCGAGCTGCTTGCCGGCCAGGCAGGCAGGCAGGTGCCCGACGGCGACCGCAGCGTGCGCCACGCACCTGCTCGCCGCCTCGCCGCTCCCCTCGCCCGGTGACGTCGTGGATCAGCCTCCCTCGCTCCCCCGAACCCCCCAGACACCTCCTCTCCTCTCCAGCTCCTCCCCCTTGCGCTCCCCCGCCATGGCCGACGCCACCATCGCCGTGCCTTCGTCGTAGCCGTGCTCCCCGCCGCCCGTGCGTCCTCTCACCGTGTCCAGGAGCTCCGCCGCTGTCCACTTCATCGAGCAGCCGAGCCCCGAGTGCTCACAACGCCCGAGTCCACCGCAACGACCTCGCCCGAACCGTCGTCGCCGGAGATCCCCTTCAACGCCGTCGTCGCCCCGGTCCATCTCCGGCCGCACCAAGGACTCCGTCGCACTCACTGTGAGCTTAGCCATCTTCCCCTCCCTTCCGTTCTTGCTCCCGAGCCGTGTAGCAACCTCCCGGAGCTCAGCCGCACCCACCGCCGTGGAGCTCGTCGCCGACGTGCTCCCGGTCATCCTCCGGCCACAAACTGGTGTCCATCATGCTCACCGTGTCACTTAGCATCTAGCTAGCCACTCCCCGAGCCTCACCGACCCCTCTAGCGTCAAGTTCGTCTTCGGCCGAACCCCGGTGGCCGCCAAGGTCGTCGCCGGCGCCAACTCCGGCCACCCCGACCCCAACGGACTCCGCCAAGAGCTGCGGTTTGTCCTCAGCTCCACTCCGGTGGTCTCCGCGGCCCATTTGGTGGCCGAAATGGCCAAAACCACTCCCGCCGCCGCGTCGGGCTCGCTGGCGGCTAAACGCCGGTGCAGCCGACCCGGGTTTGACCACGGGTGGGCCCTGGTTGACTCCCCTGAGTCAATGACAGGTGGGGCCCAGCCCTGTTAATTAAACAGGATTAGTTTTAATTAAATTTTAATTAAAATAATCACCCTGACATGCGGGACCCACTGTCAGGTTTGACCCAGACCTGTTCCGTTGACCTGCTGACGTCACACTGACGTCAGGCTGACGCAGTAATTGAATTTCTGGATTTAATTTAAATCAGGAAATTCCAGAATATTATTTAAACTTCAAAAATTCATAACTTTTATTCTGTAACTCCAAATTGGACAAATTATATATGAAAAATGATCAGAAAAATCCAATCTATCCATCTGTACTATTTTCATGCATGATCAAACAAGTTAAATTGATGTTTTAAGCAGAACAAGAAAAGGCACTTTAAAAGGCCATATTTGAATTTGAAATTTGAATCTTTGATTCAAATTTGTTCAAACCCTTCTGGTTTTAGTTGCATTAGCCCAACACACTCATATTGCCATGTTTCATGCATGCATCATATTGTTGCACATTGTTTGGTGATGCCTGTGTATCGATGTCCTTTGCGACAGGGTCTGTCCCCGAGGAGTACCGTGACTACCCTAACGAAGAACCGTATCCGTGCATCGAACCATCAGGCAAGCAACCAACCATTTGATCATATCGATACAATCCCATGTTCTCGCTCCTGCTCTCTTTTACTGCATTAAGACAACGCGATTCAAACTGCTGTGTGCTACGGTAGTTGAACCCATTTCCTCTGCATGACCTGTCATTGCCACAGTAACTAGATGAAACCCACTAGCATGTGTAGGAGTTGTTTGAGCCATATGTATGTGTTGTTCCTACCTTGCTATGCCTGCTATGCTTAGAGTCGTGTCAGGTCTGGTTCATCTGGGTGATGGGCTAGAGTGAAATGTTTATGTCGGTAATGAGAGTGGTGTGGTGAACACGATTTGGTAAAGGTATCGATGAGAGGCCATGTAGGAGTACATGGTGGGTTGTTTCATTGAAGCCGACCTTAAGCACTGAGATCTGTATGCGTGATTTAAGATACAGCTACTACCATGCATTGGGCCCTGAAATATGACCCCGCTCGACTTCTTATTCACCCTAGCTCTCTGTCCAGGAGTTGCAAGTAGTTTCTGGTGTTTGTAGCCTACTGGAGGCCCTGGACAGCGCTGACCGTAGGGGTGGGCTGTGATGCGGTAGGTACGTGGCACGGTGTACCGAATACCCGTTAGGTATCTCGGGAACCCTGTTCACATCGTTCGGGGCCGTATGGGAAACCTCGGCCGGACTCCCTGCGGATGGAACCTGAATAGGCGATAAACCTGGACTAGAGGCTTAAGTGTTTAGGTAGGTCGTGGTCTACACCCACGTCGGCTTTCGCTTGAAGTCTGCCGAGCACATGTCGTGTGCAGACGCTAAGTGGTGGAAACATGTATGAAGAAGTACACCCCTGCAGGGTTATCATAATCTATTCGAATAGCCGCGTCCGCGGTAAAGGACTACTTGGTTGCTTATACAGTTCATAGACAAGTAAATGGAAACTGTTAAAAGCCTCAAGATAAGTGTGAGTGCCGAGGATGGCTCTTCCGTAGGAAGACGGAGGCGGATCCTCGGTAGTGTATTGAATTGGTGAGTAGTGGACTCGTGTGCGCAAAACCATTTCAAGTTGGAGTATCGTAGGATAGTCTAGCCAAGAGTCAAAGCTGGCTTGCTGCAATAACTCCACCAACCCTTCTTGATACTAAGCATGTATGTAGGATCTGATGTAAGTCTTGCTGAGTACCTTTGTACTCATGTTGCTATAATTTACATTTTTACAGAAGACGCTGCAACCCCTTCTGATGGGTTCTATGTAGACGTGGACATCAACGAGTAGGCTAAAGACCCAGGTGGTGACCCTGAGCTTGTGAAGGACCTTGTAGTATAGCTAGGCTTCCCAAGCCTCTTTTATTTTACTAGTTGTCTGTACTCAGACAAGTTACTTCCGCTGCTGGTTTGTATGACTGTATGACTTGTATGTTGGGTCGTGAGACCCGTACCTTTGTCTATGTTATGTATGGCTCTCTGAGCCTTAAATAAAGTACTTGTGTCGTAGAGTCATGTTGTGATGCTTCGTTGTATTTGCACATATTGAGCATATTGTGTGTATGATTGAAATGCTTGGTATGTGTGGGATCTGACTATCTAGTTGTTTATCTTTAGTAGCCTCTCTTACCGGGAAATGTCTCCTAGTGTTACCGCTGAGCCATGGTAGCTTGCTACTGCTCTGGAACACTTAGGCTGGCCGGCATGTGTCCTTCTTCGTTCCTGTGTCTGTCCCTTCGGGGAAATGTCACGCTTTGAGTATCGGAGTCCTGTTAGCCCGCTACAGCCCGGTTTACCGGAGTCCTGCTAGCCCAGTGCTACAGCCCGGACCCACTTGCTGATGACCGACACGTTCGAAGCTGGGTCATGGATGCCTGTCCCTGTAAGTCTGTGCCACTTTGGGTTTACGACTAGTCATGTCAGCCCGGGCTCTTTATCATATGGATGCTAGCGACACTATCATATACGTGAGCCAAAAGGCGCAAACGGTCCCGGGCAAAGGTAAGGCGACACCCGTGAGGATACCGTGCGTGAGGCCGCAAAGTGATATGAGGTGTTACCGGCTAGATCGATGTGACATCGAGTCGGGGTCCTGACACGGCCGGTCTCCGTCGGCCCCTGCAAGCACATGGCGAGTTGGCTGGGGCGACAGGGCCGCTTGTACGTCCTCGTGATGTTGTGGACAAAGGCTTCCTCGAAATTGACCCATGCATTGATGCTGCCCATCGGCAGGCTGTTCAACCATGTGCGGGCCGACCCCTGGAGCATGAGCAGTATGTAGCGCACGGCGAGACGACGGTTGGCACTGGTGATGCCAATGACCGTGGTGTAGTCGGTGAGCCAGTCTTCTGGCTTCATGGTCCCATTGTACTTGGGGGTGTTGCGGGGGAGCATGGACCCCTTGGGGAAGGGCTCCTCCCGGATGCATGGGCCGAAACACGCCGGCCTGATAGCGCCACTGTCCTCCACCTCTAGGGAGAGAGCGAGCTGATCGAGGCGGTGGCGCGCGTCGGCATCGTCGATGGCGCGCGGGCCGAGTCAACTAGCGGCCAGGACCCGAGGGGCCGGGTCGGCTGGAGCCGGACGCTGGCCATTCTGGCCGGGTCCGTGCTGGGTCTTCGGGGCGGGCTCATTGCCCAGAGCGTCAGCGGCGGTGCCGGCAGGGTTGCCCGTGTCTGGGCTTGGCCGGAGTGCGCCTCGCCGGGCGGAGAGGAAGCTGTGTGTAGGAGTTCGCCGGGTTCGCCAAGACGGGCGGAGCCGGACCCCGACGGCTTGGCGAGTTGGTTGAGGCGATCCTGGTGGGTGTTGGCGGCATGGAGGAGCTCACGCATCCGCCCGAGCTCCTCGCCCGCGAGTTGGTCGAGGCCGACCGCAGCTGCCTGGGGTCTCGTAGACGGTCCAGATGGCGCCGAAGGCCCGGCCGGTCGCTCCTCCCTGAGCGCGAGTATCGGCGGCCTGGCTCGGCTCGGCTCTG
Source organism: Triticum aestivum (assembly GCF_018294505.1). Lineage (NCBI taxonomy): Eukaryota > Viridiplantae > Streptophyta > Magnoliopsida > Poales > Poaceae > Triticum > Triticum aestivum. The sequence goes on along the minus strand of NC_057810.1, from coordinate 507,556,749 downwards.
GCAGGCGTGAATCTATGGGCGGCGTCGTGCTCCATCTGAGTGGCCTCCAGGCAACGCCTGGTGGCGGCCAGCGTCTCGTACAGGTCCAGCATCTACTAGCGCCTGTCCTCGTGCTGGGTTCGGGCTTCGGCGACGTTGGTGGCGTCGACGTCGGTGCCGATGGGGATGCGGAGGCTCTACATCGTGGCACGCAGTGGGTCAGACGATTCAGTCTGTGCCGTGGCGGTCGCGGCTTCGGCGACCCTCCTCGCCTTGCTCGACGAGGAAGAGGCATCATCGCCGGTGACGAAGACCTCCACATGGGCGTCCATCGCCCTGACACTGAATCCGCCACTAAGGGAGAGCAGAGAGTCGGAGTAGCTAAGCACCTCGCTGGGGTACACATCGACCGCGAACGCGTCGGAGATGCGCAGCGCGGTGAAGGAGGCGGCAAGCGCGCCGATGACGTCGTCCGCCAGAGCGACGGACTCGCCAGAGTAGGAGAAGGGCCACGTCTGAAGCATGCTCCCGACCAGCTCCTCGAGCTGCCCCACGGTGGGCGCCAACTGTCGTGGTGGGTGCACGGCAGATGCCAAGGGATGGCTAAAGAGAGGAGGAAGATCGAGGGTGCTGGTGGGCTCCAGAGGCGAGGTTGATATGCGCGGGCGCGGGACGCCGAACATAACCAGGTTCGGTGCTCTCCGGAGAGATAACACCCCTAGTCCTGCCGAGTTTAGTTGGATGATCGATAGTACAATGTTCCTCCTGGAGCTGTATGGAGGAGGAAGGAGGCTGGCCGAGGCTTGGGCTGCTCCTTCTCCTCGGTGTGGCTGTGTGGTGGCTAGTCCTATGCTTGCCTGTGTTTCTCTTTCAAGTGTTTCGTGTCTATCTCGTATTGCATGTTCTGCCTCCCTGTGGGCGTGGGCTCCTGGGGGGTTTTATAGATCAACCCTCCCAGGGTTACAATGGTAATATGCCGAGTCAGTGGGTTCGTATTGTCGGTGTCCGGGGTACCGGGCTGGGTCCCGCTTGTGGGATTGTGTTTCGTCGGGTTCCCCTAGGTGCGCGCCCCGCGTGCCTAGGGGGACTATTCGCCGTCTTGTCGATCGTCAGGGCGTGGACGAGTTGAGCCACGTACAGTGTTCTCCATCAGGCCGCCACTTGCTGTCGTTTAGTGATGAGAGTGGGAACACTATTGCCACGCCAGCCCTGGTCAGCGGGTAGGTAAGGGGCACTATTGCCACGCTCCGGCTGACCATAGGCATGGGCGGCAACACTGTTGTCTTGGTCATCGGTGATTGAGGTCTCATCCCATCGTACGGCCTGGATGGGACGGGAGCTAACCCGTGGCTGTGTTGCCGTGGACGCCACGGGTGGATTGGCTTGCTGGGGAAGCCATGGCTGCGCCGGGTTGAGTTGTCTTGTGCCAGCTGATGCAGCCGAGTCGACGTACCTTGCCGAGTCAAGGGTCTTGGCCGGGTTGCGAGCCTTGCCGGGTCGAGCAACCCGGCTAGGCGCGTGCTGGCTTGCGGGGCGATGAGGGCCCCGCTGTTTTTGAAAAGGATACGGGTTCCATGGCCTGCCCAGGGTTCATCCCCCCGACAGGTCTTGTAGCATTAGAAGAGTGCAGACTGGCATAAGGTAAAGTAGTAGTAGTGTCATTAACCTCGCCCAGAGACCCTTCCTTGACTCCCTGCGAGAAAGCTATCCCAGAGCCATACTATCCATTTCTCATCTCAAGTATCCAGTTCTAGTTGTATTGATCGGGATACAACTCCGAGTATCTGTTACCATAGGACATGCTATAAGTAGATGTTTTCTTCCCTGCAAGGGTGCACCATCTTACCCAACACGCTCGATCAACTCCGGCAGGACACACCATCAGGTCATGACCGACCTCAGACGATCAACACACCGTAGTCCTACCTAGGCTCAACAAAGAGGCCAGCACGCCGGTCTACATCCTAAATGCGAAGGGGTCGTGGGCCAATTGTTATGCCCTAGAGGCAATAATAAAATGGTTATTATTGTATTTCCTTGTTCATGATAATTGTCTATTGTTCATGCTATAATTGTATTGACCGGAAACAACAATACATGTGTGAATACATAGACCACAACATGTCCCTAGTGAGCCTCTAGTTGACTAGCTCGTTGATCAATAGATGGTTATGGTTTCCTGACAATGGACATTGGATGTCATTGATAACGGGATCACATCATTTGGAGAATGATGTGATGGACAAGAACCAATCCTAAGCATAGCACAAGATCATGTAGTTCGTTTGCTAAAGCTTTTCTAATGTCAAGTATCATTTCCTTAGACCATGAGATTGTGCAACTCCCGGATACCGTAGGAATTCTTTGGGTGTACCAAACGTCACAACGTAACTGGGTGGCTATAAAGGTGCACTACAGGTATCTCCGAAAGTGTCTGTTGGGTTGGCAAGAATCAAGACTGGGATTTGTCACTCCGTATGACGGAGAGGTAGCTCTGGGCCCACTCGGTGATGCATCATCATAATGAGCTCAATGTGACTAAGTAGTAATCACGGGATCATGCATTACGGAACGAGTAAAGTGACTTGCCGGTAACGAGATTGAACGAGGTATTGGGATACTGACGATCAAATCTCAGGCAAGTAACATACTGATTGACAAAGGGAATTGCATACGGGATTGCTTGAATCCTTGACATGGTGGTTCATCCGATGAGATCATCGTGGAACATGTGGGAGCCAACATGGGTATCCAGATCCCTCTGTTGGTTATTGACCGGAGAACGTCTCGGTCATGTCTGCATGGTTTCCAAACCCGTAGAGTCTACACACTTAAGGTTCGGTCACGCTAGAGTTGTTATGGGAAATAGTATGTGGTTACCGAAGGTTGTTTGGAGTCCCGGATGAGCTCCCGGACATGACAGGAGCTCCGGAATGGTCCGGAGGTGAAGATCAGTATATGGGACGAAGGGTATTGGAGTCCGGAATTGTTCCGGGGGTACCAGATGATGACCAGCGTGTCCGAAAGGGGTTTCGGAGGCCCCGGCAAGCGTTGGGGGGCCTTATGGGCCAAGGGGAGGGGGCACATCAGCCCACTAAGGGCCTGAGCACCCCTCCCACCCCATCTCATGTAACCAGGAGAGGTGGGGCGCCACCCCTAGGGCAGTCGCCCCTCGCGGCTTGGGGGGCAAGTTTCCTAGGGGGTGGGGGCGCCCAAACCCATCTAAGGTTTCCCCTGTGGCCACCGCCCCTCCCCTAGGGAACCCTAGGGCGCCTCCCCCTCCTCCCTTCCCCCTATATATAGTGAGGGAGAGAGAGGGCAGCCGCACCCTTCCCCTGGCACAGCCCTGTCCCTCCTCCAACACCTCTTCCTCCTCCGTAGTGCTTGGCGAAGCCCTGCCGGAGAACCACGAGCTCCATCACCACCATGTCATCGTGTTGTCGGAGTTCTCCCTCAACTTCTTCTCTCCCCTTGCTGGATCAAGAAGGAGGAGACGTCCTCGGGCTGTACGTGTGTTGAACGCGAAGGCACCGTTGTTCGGTGCTTAGATCGGATTCGGCCGCGATCTGAAATGCTTCGTGAACGACTCCATCGACCGCGTTCTTGTAACGCTTCCGCATCGCGATCTTCAAGGGTATGAAGATGCACTCCCCTCTCTCTCGTTGCTAATCTCTCCATCGATTGATCTTGGTGATGCATAGAAAATTTTGAATTTCTGCTATGTTTCCTGACAGTGGCATCATGAGCTAGGTCTATTGCGTAGATTCTATGCACGAGTAGAACTCAAGTTGTTGTGGGCGTTGATTTTGTTCAATATGCTTACCGTTACTAGTCATATCTTGTTTCAACGGTATTGGATGAAGCGGCCCGGACCGACCTTACACGTACTCTTACATGAGACAGGTTCCACCGACTGACATGCACTTGTTGTATAAGTTGGCTAGCGGGTGCCAGTCTCTCCCACTTTAGTCGGATCAGATTCGATGAAAAGGGTCCTTATGAAGGGTAAATAGCAATTGACATATCACGTTGTGGCTTTTGCGTAGGTAAGAAACGTTCTTGCTAGAAACTCATAGCAGCCACGTAAAACATGCAAACAACAATTAGACGACGTCTAACTTGTTTTTGCGGGGTATGCTATGTGATGTGATATGGCCAATAAGGATGTGATGAATGAAATATATGTAATGTATGAGATTGAACATATTCTTGTAATAGGAATCACGACTTGCATGTCGATGAGTATGACAACCGCCAGGAGCCATAGGAGTTGTCTTTATTTATTGTATGACCTGCATGTCACTGAATAATGCCATATAATTACTTTACTTCATTACTAAATCGTTAGCCATAGTAGTAGAAGTAATAAGATGGCGAGACAACTTCATGGAGACACGATGATGGAGATCACGATGATGGAGATCATGGTGTCATGCCGGTGACGATGATGATCATGGATCCCCGAAGATGGAGATCAAAAGGAGCAAAATGATATTGGCCATATCATGTCACTATTTGATTGCATGTGATGTTTATCATGTTTATACATCTTATTTGCTTAGAACGACGGTAGTAAATAAGATGATCCCTCATAATAATTTTAAGAAAGTGTTCCCCCTAACTGTGCACCGTTGCGAAAGTTCGTTGTTTCGAAGCACCATGTGATGATCGGGTGTGATAGATTCTAACGTTCAGATACAAGGGGTGTAAGACAGATTTACACATGCAAAACACTTAGGTTGACTTGATGAGCCTAGCATGTACAGACATGTCCTCAGAACACGAGAGACCAAAAGGTCGAACATGAGTCGTATAGTAGATACGATCAACATGAAGATGTTCATCGATGATGACTAGTCCGTCTCACGTGATGATCGGATACGGCCTAGTTGACTCGGATCATGTATCACTTAGATGACTAGAGGGATGTCTATCTGAGTGGGAGTTCAATAGATGAACTTAATTATCCTAAACATAGTCAAAAGGTCTTTGCAAATTATGTCGTAGCTCGCGTTTTAGTTCTACTGTTTTAGATATGTTCCTAGAGAAAATATAGTTGAAAGTTTATAGTAGCAATTATGCGGACTGGGTCCGTAAACTGAGAATTGTTCTCATTGCTGCGCAGAAGGCTTATGTCCTTAATGCACCGCTCGGTGTGCTGAACCTCGAACGTCGTCTGTGGATGTTGCGAACATATGACATACACGTTTTGATGACTACATGATAGTTCAGTAATGTTAAACGGTTTAGAATTGTGGCGTTGAAGACGTTTTTGAAACGTCGCGGAACATATGAGATGTTCCGAGGGCTGAAATTGGGATTTCAGGCTCGTGCCCATGTCAAGAGGTATGAGACCTCCGACAAGTTTCTTAGCCTACAAACTAATTGAGAAAAGCTCAATCGTTGAGCTTGTACTCAGATTGTCTGGGTACAACAATCACTTGAATCGAGTGGGAGTTAATCTTCCAGAAGAGATAGTGATATTTCTCCAAAGTCATTGCCACCAAGCTACTAGAGCTTCGTGATGAACTATAACCTATCAGGGATATATATGATGATCCTTGAAATATTCGCAATGTTTTACACCGCGAAAGTAGAAATCAAGAAGGAGCATCAATTGTTGATGGTTAGTGAAACCACTAGTTTCAAGAATGGCAAGGGCAAGAAGGGATACTTCATGAAACAGCAAATCAGTTGCTGCTCTAGTGAAGAAACTCAAGGTTGAACCCAAACCCGAGACTAAGTGCTTCTGTAATAAGGGGAACAACCACTAGAGCAGAATTACCCTAGATAGAAGTATATTGCATATACATTGTGTTAATGTGTACTTTGCTAGTACTCCTAGTAGCACCAGGGTATTAGATACCGGTTCGGTTGCTAAGTGTTAGTAACTCGAAACAAAAGACTACGGAATAAACGGAGACTAGCTAAAGGTGAGATGACGATATGTGTTGGAAGTTTTTCCAAGCTTGATATGATCAAACATCACACGCTCCCTCTACCAAAGAGATTGGTGTTAAACCTAAATAATTGTTATTTGGTGTTTGCGTTGAGCATAGACATGATTGGATTACGTCTATCGCAATACGGTTATTCATTTAAGGAGAATAATGGTTACTCTATTTATTTGAATAATACCTTCAATGGTCTTACACCTAAAATGAATGGTTTATTAAATCTCGATCGTAGTGATACACATGTTCATGCCAAAAGATAGTAATGATAGTACCACCTACTTGTGGCACTGCCACGTAAGTCATATCGGTATAAAACGCATGAAGAAGCTCCATATTGATGGATCTTTGGGCTCACTCGTTTTTGAAAAGTTTGAGACATGCGAACCATGTCTATTGGTGTATATGCATGAAGAAACTCCATGCAAATGGACCGTTTTGACTCACTTGATTTTGAATCACTTGGGACATGCAAATCATACCACATGGGCAAGATGACTGAAAAACCTCGTTTTCAGTAAGATGGAACAAGATAGCAACTTGTTGGAAGTAACACATTTTGATGTGTGCAGTCCAATGAGTGCTGAGGCATGCAGTGAATATCGTTATGTTCTTACTTCACAGATGATTCGAGTAGATGTTGAGTATATTTACTTGATGAATCACGAGTCTGAATTATTGAAAGGTTCAAGTAATTTCAGTGTGAAGTTGAAAGATCGTCGTGACAAGAGGATAAAAGATCTATGATATGATCATAGAGATGAATATCTGAATCACGAGTTTGGCACAGAATTAAGACATTGTGGAAATTGTTTCACAACTGATACAGCCTGGAACACCATAGTGTGATGGTGTGTCCAAACGTCATAGTTGCACCCTATTGGATATGGTGCGTACCATGATGTCTCTTATCGAATTACCACTATCGTTCATGGGTTAGGCATTAGAGACAACCACATTCACTTTAAATAGGGCACCACATAATTTCGTTGAGACGACACCGTATGAACTATGGTTTGGAGAAACCTAAGTTGCCGTTTCTTGAAAGTTTGGGGCTGCGACGCTTATGTGAAAAGGTTTCAGGTTGATAAGATCGAACCCAAAGCAGATAAAATGCATCTTCATAGGACACCCAAAAACAGTTGGGTATACCTCCTAATTCAGATCCGAAAGCAATAGGGATTGTTTCTTGAATCGGGTCCTTTTTCGAGGAAAGGTTTCTCTCGAAAAGTTGAGTGGGAGGATGGTGGAGACTTGATGAGGTTATTGAACCGTCACTTCAACAAGTGTGTAGCAGGGCACAGGAAGTTGTTCCTGTGGCACCTACACCAATTGAAGTGGAAGCTTATGATAGTGATCATGAAGTTTCGGATCAAGTCACTACCGAACCTCGTAGGGAGACAAGGATACGTACTACTTCAGAGTGGTACAGTAAATCCTATCTTGGAAGTCATGTTGCTAGACAACAATGAACCTACGAGCTATGGAGAAGCGATGGTGGGCCCGGATTCCGATAAATGGCTCAAGGCCATAAAACCCGAGAGAGGATCCATGTATGAAAACAAAGTGTAGACTTTGGAAGAACTACTTGATGGTCGTAAGGCTGTTAGGTACATATGGATTTTGAAAGGAAGACAGATAATGATGGTAAGTGTCACCATTGAGAAAGCTCGACTTATCGTTAAGATGTTTTTCGACAAGTTCAAGGAGTTGACTACGATGAGACTTTCTCACTCGTAGCGATGCTAAGAGTCTGTTGGAATTATATTAGCAATTACTGCATTATTTATGAAATCTTGCAGATAGGATGTCAAAACATTGTTTCCTCGACGATTCTTGAGGAAAGGTTGTATGTGATACAACCGGAAGGTTTTGTCTATCCTGAAATATGCTAATAAGTATGCAAAGCTCCAGCAATCCTTTTGAGGACTGGAGTGAGCATCTCGGAGTTGGAATGTATGCTTTGATGATGATCAAAGATTTTGGGTGTATACAAAGTTTATGAGAAACTTGTATTTCCAAAGAAGTGAGTGGGAGCACTATAGAATTTCTGATGAGTATATGTTGTTGACATATTAATGATTAGAAATGACGTAGAATTTCTGGAAAGCATATAGGGTTATTTGGAAAGTGTTTTCAATGGAAAACTTGGATTAAGCTACTTGAACATTGAGCATCAAGATCTATAAGGATAGATCAAAACGCTTAATAGTGCTTTCAAATGAGCACATGCCTTGACGTGATCTTGAAGGTGTTCAAGATGGATCAGTCAAAGAAGGAGTTCTTGCCTGAGTTGTAAGGTATGAAGTTAAGACTTAAAGCTCGACCATGGCAGAATAGAGAGAAAGGAACGAAGGTCGTCCCCTATGCTTAAGACATAGGCTCTACAGTATGCTATGCTGTGTACCGCACCTGAAGTGTGCTTTACCATGAGTCAGTCAAGGGGTACAAGAGTGATCCAAGAATGGATCACAGGACAGCGGTCAAAGTTATCCTTAGTAACTAGTGGACTAAGGAATTTTCTCAATTATGGAGGTGGTAAAAGAGTTCATCGTAAAGGGTTACGTCGATGCAAGCTTAACACCTATCCGGATAGCTCTGAGTAGAGATACCGGATACGTATAATGGAGCAACAATTTAGAATAGCTCCATGTAGAACAGTTATTTGGAATAGCTCCAAATAGAACATGGTAGCTGCATCTAGGAGATGACATAGAGATTTGTAAAGCACACACGGATCTGAAAGGTTCAGACCCGTTGACTATAACCTCTCTCACAAGCATAACATGATCAAACCCAGAACTCATCGAGTGTTAATCACATGGTAAATGTGAACTAGATTATTGACTCTAGTAAAGTCTTTGGGTGTTAGTCACATGGGGATGTGACCTTGAGTGTTAATCACATATCGATGTGAACTAGATTATTGACTCTAGTGCAAGTGGGAGACTGTTGGAAATATGCCCTAGAGGCAATAATAAATTGATTATTATTATATTTCCTTGTTCATGATAATCGTTTATTATCCATTCTAGAATTGTATTGATAGGAAACTCAGATACATGTGTGGATACATAGACAACACCATGTCCCTAGTAAGCCTCTAGTTGACTAGCTCGTTGATCAATAGATGGTTACGGTTTCCTGACCATGGACATTGGATGTCGTTGATAACGGGATCACATCATTAGGAGAATGATGTGATGGACAAGACCCAATCCTAAGCCTAGCACAAGATCATCTAGTTCGTATGCTAAAGCTTTTCTAATGTCAAGTATCATTTCCTTAGACCATGAGATTGTGCAACTCCCGGATACCGTAGGAGTTCTTTGGGTGTGCCAAACGTCACAACGTAACTGGGTGGCTATAAAGGTACACTACGGGTATCTCTGAAAGTGTCTGTTGGGTTGGCACGAATCGAGATTGGGATTTTGTCACTCCGTGTAAACGGAGAGGTATCTCTGGGCCCACTCGGTAGGACATCATCATAATGTGCACAATGTGACCAAGGGGTTGATCACGGGATGATGTGTTACGGAACGAGTAAAGAGACTTGCCGGTAACGAGATTGAACAAGGTATCGGTATACCGACGATCGAATCTCGGGCAAGTACCATACCGCTAGACAAAGGGAATTGTATACGGGATTGATTGAGTCCTTGACATCGTGGTTCATACGATGAGATCATCGTGGAACATGTGGGAGCCAACATGGGTATCCAGATCCCGCTGTTGGTTATTGACCGGAGAACATCTCGGTCATGACTACATGTCTCCCGAACCCGTAGGGTCTACACACTTAAGGTTCGATGACACTAGGGTTATAAAGGAAGCTTGTATGTGGTTACCGAATGTTGTTCGGAGTCCCAGATGAGATCCCGGACGTCACGAGGAGTTCCGGAATGGTCCGGAGGTAAAGACTTATATATAGGAAGTCCTGTTTCGGCCATCGGGACAAGTTTCGGGGTCATCGGTATTGTACCGGGACCACCGGAAGGGTCCCGGGGGCCCACCGGGTGGGGCCACCTGCCCCGGGGGGCCACATGGGCTGTAGGGGGTGCGCCTTGGCCTACATGGGCCAAGGGCACCAGCCCCTAGAGGCCCATGCGCCAAGATATAGGAAAAAGGGGAGAGTCCTAAAGGGGGAAGGCACCTCCGAGGTGCCTTGGGGAGGATGGACTCCTCCCCCCTCTTAGCCACACCCCTTCCTTGGAGGAAGGGGCAAGGCTGCGCCTCGCCCCTCTCCCCTGCCCCTATATATAGTGGAGGGGAGGGAGGGCATCCATACCCGAGCCCTTGGCGCCTCCCTCCCTCCCGTGACACCTCCTCCTCTCCCGTAGGTGCTTGGCGAAGCCCTGCAGGATTGCCACGCTCCTCCATCACCACCACGCCGTTGTGCTGCTGCTGGATGGAGTCTTCCTCAACCTCTCCCTCTCTCCTTGCTGGATCAAGGCGTGGGAGACATCGTCGAGCTGTACGTGTGTTGAACGCGGAGGTGCCGTCCGTTCGGCACTAGGATCATCGGTGATCTGAATCACGACGAGTACGACTCCATCAACCCCGTTCACTTGAACGCTTCCGCTTAGCGATCTACAAGGGTATGTAGATGCACTCTCCTTTCTACTCGTTGCTGGTCTCTCCATAGATAGATCTTGGTGATACGTAGGAAAATTTTTGAATTTCTGCTACGTTACCCAACATGATAAACAGGTGATAGGTAGCGCAGCATAGCGATAGAATGAAACAACTAGCATAGCAATGATAGTACTGAGATCCAGGGTAGCGGTCATCTTACCTGAAATCCTGCAAGGAAGAAGAACGAGTCCATGAAGAAGATGAAGCCACGAAGACGAACCAAGCGTAGACGAATGAATCCTCACGATCGCAACGAAACAGGAACTATCGAGAAGAAACACACATATACAAGGCATGATGCACAACAAGCATGATGCATGACAAAGCTATATGAAGCTACTCATGTCAAGAGATGATGCAAACAAGAGCAACACATCAAGGCAAGTTTAAATGAGGCCGGGAACAACATATAACAATTCCGGTAAGTCCTCATATGCATATTTCGAAATTGGTCCAGATCTGAACAAACATTAAGTTGAAGTTGTAACAGCAAGTTAAGATGCACCAAGATGATCTACACGAGATTCTAGTCAAGTTACATATAAAGTTCATTTAGTTCGGAGCTACGGCCTAGAAGATATGAGCAAAACAAGTTAAACATGGCATTGATGCAAAATGCACCCAAACATCAAGCAAACACCTCAAAACAAGGATGCAACATGATAATATGAAGCTACATGCAATTCTAAGCAAGTTTCATATAGAGCACACTCAAAACGGAGCAACGGAACAACACACACACACTCTATACAAGTTATAGCAACAATCTGTCCAAAATTGCAACTAGGCATGTTGCAAGCATCAAAACAACATGCTACAGGACCTCAACAAGAAAACAAAAGGCATGGGCATGATGTACAGGTAAAGCATAACAAAAAATGAACACTGAGCTAACTCCAGAAATCACTAGAACATGCTCAAACACACATGGTAAGATTGCAAACAATATCAATTCAGACTTTGCAGAAAATAACATCAGGTTGCAATGTTTAGAGCTATCAAACAACATGTTACAGGAACTTGTCATGGCAAACAAAGGCATGGCATGAAACTACTAATTTCATAGATCAAAAGTCCCTTACTGACCATGAGCCAAAAAGGATCAGAAAATATGATGGCACCCATGTAAACATACCAAGTTATATTACAGATTTAAACATGGCAGGAACAGAATTATGAAGGCATGTTGGTGAGCTTGTGCAACTCACTACAGAGCAATAAATGGCATGGAAAGGCAACCAATAGTAAGAAGACATATTTGTGAAACAAATCAAGTCAAGAACAAGTTCGTAGCATGCACGGATCAACTACAACAACCTTAGCAAAATTGAATAACATGTAAACAATCTGCCAGGAAACATTTTGAAGCAAAAGTAGAGCATGAAAATGACATGCTAGACTACTCCATAATTGCAACCAGGGGCAGGACTGGATAGAGCATAACCATATGTTCAAAACACCCTTACTGAAGTATCTCAAAATATGCATGGATCTCTCTGTAGCATCAAGTTTACATGGCACCAAAATAACAGCAGAACAGGGACTAAAATCAGCAACATTACGATGTCTAGTTTGCATGCTTGTGCTAGTCACCACATTGATCACAAAAATACATGGTAAGCACCTCTGTAAAGAAGACATAGCATAGATCAAAACACATGTAGACATCAACCTCACATGGTAAGATTGCAAACAATATCAATTCAGACTTTGCAGAAAATAACATTAGGTTGCAATGTTTAGAGCTATCAAACAACATCTTACAGGAACTTATCATGGCAAACAAAGGCATGGCATGAAACTACTAATTGCATAGATCAAAAGTCCCTTACTGACCATGAGCCAAAAAGGATCAGAAAATATGATGGCACCCACGTAAACATACCAAGTTATATTACAGATTTAAACATGGCAGGAACAGAATTATGAAGGCATGTTGGTGAGCTTGTGCAACTCACTACAGAGCAATACATGGCATGGAAAGGCAACCAACAGTAAGAAGACATATTTGTGAAACAAACCAAGTCAAGAACAAGTTCGTAGCATGCACGGATCAACTACAACAACCTTGGCAAAATTGAATAACATGTAAACAATCTGCCAGGAAACATTTTGAAGCAAAAGTAGAGCATGAAAATGACATGCTAGACTACTCCATAATTGCAACCTGGGGCAGGACTAGATAGAGCATAACCATATGTTCAAAACACCCTTACTGAAGTATCTCAAAATATGCATGGATCTCTCTGTAGCATCAAGTTTACATGGCACTAAAATAACAACAGAACAGGCACTAAAATCAGCAACATTACGATGCCTAGTTTGCATGCTTGTGCTAGTCACCACATTGATCACAAAAATACATGGTAAGCACCTCTGTAAAGAAGACATAGCATAGATCAAAACACATGTAGACATCAACCTCACATGGTAAGATTGCAAACAATATCAATTCAGACTTTGCAGAAAATAACATCAGGTTGCAATGTTTAGAGCTATCAAACAACATGTTACAGGAACTTATCATGGCAAACAAAGGCATGGAATGAAACTACTAATTGCATAGATCAAAAGTCCCTTACTGACCATGAGCCAAAAAGGATCAGAAAATATGATGGCACCCACGTAAACATAGCAAGTTATATTACAGATTCAAACATGGCAGGAACAGAATTATGAAGGCATGTTCGTGAGCTTATGCAACTCACTACAGAGCAGTACATGGCATGGAAAGGCAACCAACAGTAAGAAGACATATTTGTGAAACAAACCAAGTCAAGAACAAGTTCGTAGCATGCACGGATCAACTACAACAACCTTGGCAAAATTGAATAACATGTAAACAATCTGCAAGGAAACATTTTGAAGCAAAAGTAGAGCACGAAAATGACATGCTAGACTACTCCATAATTGCAACCAGGGGCAGGACTGGATAGAGCATAATCATATGTTCAAAACACCCTTACTGAAGTATCTCAAAATATGCATGGATCTCTTTGTAGCATCAAGTTTACATGCCACCAAAATAACAACAGAACAGGGACTAAAATCAGCAACATTACGATGCCTAGTTTGCATGCTTGTGCTAGTCACCACATTGATCACTGAAATACATGGTAACCACCTCTGTAAATAATACATAGCATAAATCAAAACACATGTAGACATCAACCTCATAGGATGCACACATCAATCATGGCAAAAATGACAAATGAGCTCGTTCTGTTAACAGACAGCAGATAACATCATGAAGCACTCTTGCAACAATGATTCAGGCATCAAGATGAGCTCAAATGAATATGATGCAATGGAATGAAATGATGTGCTCGTCGAGACAAACAATTTGACATATTACACGCACAAAACGGAGCTACGGATGCAGAGATATGATGCGATGAACATGGCATGATAATGTCACAAATTCGGGGACTCAGTGAAAAACATACCTCCGCGAAAGTCAACGCGGGACGAAGGCGTGCGGGACGAGGAGATCCGGGATCGGGGGCGCTGTTTGGTTGGAGGGATGGGTGGATCTCGTCCACCCCGACGAGATCTCACCGGAGAAGAACTCTGGCGAGCGGCGAGCGGCTCCGGCAAGGTCGGGACGGCCGGAGGGAGTCGGGGCCGACCAGATCCATGGGCGGAGGGGCCGCAGGACGAGCGGAGG
>NC_057810.1:507486722-507542016 GCF_018294505.1 Triticum aestivum | reverse complement strand
GGCGGCGAGGCGCGGAGGAGAGAGAGAGAGCGCGGGGACAGGTGGCGCTGTGTGGTTGGCTGCGGCGGGCGGCGTGGTGGAGCGGACATGTCCGGCCGTTGGTGGACATGTCCGGCGGCGCGGAGGGGATGGATCTAGGGTTTTCATCCGCGAATTTTCGGGGGGGGGGGCATATATATAGATAGAGGGAGCTAGGAGAATCCAAATGAGGAGCGGTTTTCGCCCACACGATCGTGATCGAACTACCGAGAGCATGGAGGGGAGTTAGATGGGTTTTGGGCCACTTTGGAGGGGTGTTGGGCTGCAAAGAGAAAGGGGGGTTTCGGGCTACGCGGTTAACCGTTGGAGTATCAAACGACCTCCAAATGGCACGAAACTTGACAGGCGGTCTACCGATGCTATACCAAGGCCACTTGGCAAGCCTCGGGCCATTCCAAGAATGTTTAACACCCGCTCACGAAGATAGGAAAGAAGGGAACGCCGGAGGACATAGGAGCGCCGGATTGCAAAACGGACAATGGGGAAAATGCTCGGATGCATGAGACGAACACGTATGCAATGCAATGCACATGATGACATGATAAAATGCAACACGCAAGCAAATGACATGGCAACAACGGCGAATAACTGGCTAACACCTGGCACATCGAATCCGGGGCGTTACAACATTCTTCATTATATCGAGCAATGTCTTGCTTCATCTTAGACCACCAGTACTTCTGTCGGATGTCTAGATACATCTTAGTACTTCCCAGATGAATAGAGAGAGGGGTGTCATGTGCTTCTTTCATCACCTTCTTTTTCATAAGCTCAAATGAGTTTACCACAATGCGATCTCTGAAGTATAAGGTCACATCTTCAGCAAGAGAGAAATCTTTGTGTTTCTCTAAGGCAAGATCCTTTTTATCAGATCAACATGAGCATCTTTGTCTTGAGCATACTTAATTTCTTTCAGAAGAGTTGTTTCCAAGACAAGGTTATTCAGAGAACCCTGTGGAACTAGTTGAAGGTTCAGCTTGCAAAGTTCTTCATAAAGGCGGGGTTGAGCTTTATGAACCATGTGGTTATTGCAATAAGACTTGCGGCTCAGGGCATCGTCCATTACATTAGCCTTGCCAAGTGTATAATATATACCACAGTTGTAGTCAGCAATAGCTTCCATCCATCGTTGAGTAAACAAATACTTCAGACTCTAATGATCGGTGAAGATCTCACAATTATTACCAAGATGGTAATGTCACCATAACTTTAGTGCATAGATAACTGCAGCAAGCTCGAGGTCATGAACTGGGTAGTTCTCTTCGTGAGGACGCAGTTGACGGGAGGCATAAGCAATCACTCTACGCTCTTGCATTAGGACACATCCTAATCCTTGTCGTGAAGCATCACAATAGATGACAAAGTCCTTGCGGGAATCAGGAGGAGCAAGCACTGGGGTAGAAGTCAACTTGTCCTTGAGTGCCTAGAAACTTTCCGGACATTTGTCTGTCCAATCAAACTTAACGCCCTTCTGAAGAAGATTGGTCAGGGGATTGGCAATCTTGGAGAAGTTCTCAACGAAATGGTGGCAATAGTTGTCGAGACCGAGAAAGATTCTGACTTGCTTGACAGTCTTTGTAGGGGTCCAGTCAAGAATAGCCCGAACTCGCTCTAGGTTGACGGCAATACCATCCTTGGAGATCACATGACCAAGGTAGGTTACTTCGGGTAGCCAGAATTCACACTTAGAATACTTGGCATATAGCTGATGCTCCCGAAGCTTTTCTAGAACAAACGAAGATGTTCAGCATGTTCTTCTTTGTTCTTGGAATAAACAAGGATATCATCCAGATAAACCATGACGGACTTGTCAAGGTAATCCATGAATATATAGTTCATCAGACGAGAGAATGCTGCTAGAGCATAGGTTAAGATGAAAGACATAACGGTATACTCGTAAGAACCATAACAAGTGACGAATGTGGTCTTGGGAATATCCTCTTCATGAACATGGATCTGGTGGTATCCCAATCTCAGGTCGAGTTTAGAGAATACTAAGGAACCAGCCAGTTGATCATACAGATAATTGATCCAAGGGAGGGGATACTTGTTCTGAATAGTTTGCTTGGTTGATAGGACAATAGTCTTGGACCAAACGATTTGTTCCATCCTTCTTCTTCACAAAGAGAGAAGGTGCTCCCCAAGCAAAGGAACTTGGACGAATGAAACCACTGCGAAGAGATTTGTCGATTTCCTCCTTAAGATCAAGGAGTTCATGAGGTGGCATCTTGTAGGGTCGTTTGGCGATAGGAACGGTGCCTGGTTTCAAATCAATGACGAACTCGACAACCCGAGCAGGGGGTATTCCTGGAAGTTCTTCTAGAAAAATGTCTTGGAAGTTGTGAATGACTGGAATCTTTTCAATGCCCTCAAGAGGTGTTGCATTCAATGCATTCAACGAATAAATTCGTGCATCGGCATTTCGAACAAGATGAGCATGGTAGCTTACTATCTCATTAGAAGGATGTAGGAGGTGAACGACTTTGGTGGCACAAACCATAGAAGCAGTATGCGCTTTCAACCAATCCATTCCCAGAATGAGGTCAATATTGGAAGACTTCAAGATAATGGAAGAGGCATGGAACTCTAATCCTTCAATCTCAATAACGATGTTGTGGCTAACCAGGGTGGTTCGTCATTGGCCCGTGGGGGTTGAGGGAGTCCTGGATTAGGGGGTGTCCGGATGGCCGGACTATGACCTTTGGCTGGACTCCCAGACTATGAAGATACAAGATTGAAGACTCCGTCCCGTGTCTAGATGGGACTTTCCTTGGCGTGGAAGGCAAGCTTGGCGATATGATATGAAGATCTCCTCCCATTGTAACCGACTCTGTGTAACCCTAGCCCTCTCCGGTTTCTATATAAACAGGAGAGTTTTAGTCCGTAGGACGAACAACAATCATACCATAGGCTAGCTTCTAGGGTTTAGCCTCTCTGATCTCGTGGTAGATCCACTCTTGTACTACCCATATCATCAATATTAATCAAGCAAGAGTAGGTTTTTACCTCCATCGAGAGGGCCTGAACCTGGGTAAAAACATCGTGTCCCTTGTCTCCTGTTACCATCCGCCTAGACGCACAGTTTGGGACCCCCTACCCGAGATCCGCCGATTTTGACACCGACATTGGTGCTTTCATTGAGAGTTCCTCTGTGTCGTCGCCCTTACGCCCGATGGCTTCCTCACTCATCAACCACGACGCGGTCCAGGGTGAGACCTTTCTCAACGGACAGATCTTCGTATTCGGCGGCTTCGCACTGCGGGCCAACTCGCTTGGCCATCTGGTGCAGATCGAAAGCTACCCCCCTGGCCATCAGGTCAGGTTTGGAAGCTTAAACTACACGGCCGACATCCGCGGGGACTTGATCTTCAACGGATTCGAGCCGCGACCGAGCGTGCCGCACTTTCTCGATGAGCATGACCAAGCCTTGCCGCCGGACAGCACCCAGAGCGCCTCTCAGGTGTCCGCTCCGACCATTAGCCCGGAGCCGACCGCGCTAACCAGGGACGGACGGTTAGACGCCGCCCCAGGAGCCACAATCTCTACGGCGATAGAGCCGAATACCAGCCTAGTCCTTTGCAAGGCCCGTGACTCCAAGGTGCCAGACTCCGTTCCGGACTCCGAATCTTCCGCACCCCTTTCGATCGAACCCGATTGGGCTCCGATCATGGAGTTCACTGCCGCGGACGTCTTTCAGCACTCGCCCTTTGGTGATATCCTGAATTCGCTAAAGTCTCTCTCTTTGTCAGGAGAGCCCTGGCCGGATTACGGTCAGCATGGTTGGGATGCGGACGACGAAGAAATTCGAGGCCCACCCACCACCCACCTCGTAGCCACTGTCGACGATTTAACCGATATGCTCGACTTGGACTCTGAAGACATCGACGGTATGGATGCCGATGAAGGAGACGACCAAGAACCAGCACCTATAGGGAACTGGAAAGCCACCTCTTCATATGACATATACATGATGGACACCCCCAAAGTAGGGGATGGCGAGGAAAAAAGGAGGATGACCCTCCAAGAAGCAACCCAAGCGCCGACGTCAGCGGCGCCGCTCTAAGTCCCGCCAAAGCAAAAACGGCGATTCCGGCACCGGAGATAACAACACGCCGGACAGTGCCGAAGATAACCCCCTCCAGCAGGATTCAGTGCAGGAGGACGAAGGAGCCAGCCCTCATGAGAGAGCGGCCGACAGAGAGGTTGAGGACGACAACTATATGCCTCCCTCCGAAGACGAGGCAAGCCTCGACGACAACGAATTCATCGTGCCAGAGGATCCCGTCAAACAAGACGTTTCAAACGCAGGCTTATGGCCACGGCAAACAGCCTCAAGAAAAAACAGTAGCAGCTTAGAGCTGACCAAGATTTGCTAGCCGACAGATGGACCGAAGTCCTGGCGGCCGAAGAGTATAAACTCGAGCGCCCCTCCTAGAGCTACCCAAAGCGCAGGCTGCTACCCCAACTTGAAGAGGAAGCAACTAAACCTACATCACCAGCGTACGATGCGCCCGATCGGCCACCCCGTGGCCGCGACAGAGAGGCCTTCAGGCCCTCGACCCAAGCCGCACCCCAGCACCGCTCAAAACATACCAGAGTACGGGGAGACGCAACAGACCTGCGAGACATGTTAGAGAATAAGGCAAGGCAAACGAGATCGATCTACGGATCGCATGGGTGCTCCGCTTCACATGACGCTAGCCGTCACGCCGGACATGATAAGTACGGCCAGGCCGAATACAACAAACCAAGCTCATCTGAGCTGCGTCGTGATATAGCCTAATACAGGGGCGCCGCACACCCACTATGCTTCACAGACGAAGTAATGGATCATCAAATCCCCGAGGGCTTTAAACCCGTGAACATTGGATCATACGATGGCACAACAGATCCTGCGGTATGGATCGAGGATTATCTCCTTCATATCCACATGGCCCACGGTGATGATCTACATGCCATCAAATACCTCCCGCTCAAGCTTAAAGGACTACCTCGACATTGGCTTAACAGCCTGCCAGCAGAGTCAATTAGTGGCTGGGAGGACCTGGAATCCGCATTCCTTGACAACTTCCAAGGCACTTATGTGCGACCACCAGACGCTGATGACCTAAGCCACATAATCCAGCAGCCAGAGGAATCGGCCAGGCAATTCTGGACACGGTTCCTAACTAAGAAAAATCAAATAGTCGACTGTCCGGACGCCGAGGCCCTTGCTGCCTTCAGGCACAACATCCGAGACGAATGGCTTACCCGGCACCTAGGACAGGAAAAGCCGAAATCTATGGCAGCCCTCATGACACTCATGACCCGCTTTTGTGCGGGAGAAGACAGCTGGCTAGCTCGCAGCAAACCAAGAGCCCTGGCAATTTGGATACCAAGGACAACAATGGCAGGTCACGTCGCAACAAGCACAAGCGCTGCATTAACGGCGACAATACTGAGGATACGGCAGTCAATGCCGGATTCAAAGGCTCCAAACCCGGTCAGCGGAAGAAGCCATTCAAAAGAAACCCTCCGGGCCCATACAACTTAGATCGGATACTCGACCGCTCGTGCCAGATACACGGCAACCTCGAACAACCAGCCAACCACACCAACAGGGATTGTTGGGTGTTCAAGCAGGCAGGCAAGTTAAGTGCCGAAACCAGAGACAAGGGGCTGCGTAGCGATGACGAGGAGGAGCCCAGGCCGCCGAACAATAGAGGACAGAAGGGATTCCCCCCGCAAGTGCGGACAGTGAACATGATATACGCAACCCACATCCCCAAAAGGGAGCGGAAGCGTGCTCTCAAGGACGTCTATGCGTTGGAGCCAGTCGCCCCAAAGTTCAACCCATGGTCCACCTGCCCAATCACCTTTGATCGAAGGGACCACCCCACTAGCATCCGTCACGGCGGATTCGCCGCATTGGTCCTAGACCCAATCATTGACGGATTTCACCTCACCAGAGTCCTGATGGACGGCGGCAGTAGCCTGAACCTGCTTTATCAGGATACATTGCGAAAAATGGGCATAGATCCCTCAAGGATTAAACCCACAAAGACAACCTTTAAAGGCGTCATACCAGGTGTAGAAGCCAGTTGTACAGGCTCGGTTACACTCGAAGTGGTCTTCGGATCCCTAGATAATTTCTGAAGCGAAGAGCTAATATTCGACATAGTCCCATTCCGCAGTGGCTAACACGCCCTGCACGGACAAATCGCATTTGCAAAATTCAATGTGGTGCCGCACTACGCATATCTCAAGCTCAAGATGCCAGGACCTCGCGGAGTCATCACAGTAAATGGAAACACCGAACGCTCTCTCCGAACGGAGGAGCACACGGCGGCCCTGGTGGCGGAAGTACAGATTAGCCTGTCAAGGCAATCCTCCAACCTAGGTGTCAAACATCCGGACAACGTCAAGTGAGCCCGAAGTAACCTACAACAAAGCCGGCTGGCACGTTCCGAGCAAGCATAGTAGTGCGGCCCCAACCCCAGCCCTCACCAGATGGTGATATCGGTACCACCCGTGCATAATTACGCCTTAGAGATACCATGGGCATAAGGGGAGGGGCACAACTACGACATGCCCAGAATGCGGCTCAACCGCACCAAGGGGCTCCCTATTCCGCCATTTCCTTTTTATACACTTTCAGGACCCAACTATTCGGAAGGCCTGTCCGGCAACACACTCACCGAACATACAATGCAACAGCCAGGGAAAAAACAAGCCACGTCAAAAGTCCAGGTGGTCTCTATAACGAGCTTAATACCTGTTTTACTTAAAATCCCGCAGCTTGCCCCTGGAGGGGGACATGTCAAATAATCCCATCTCTTGCTTATCGCACTACTTGTATCGTTCTGCTTTCGCAGTAGCCTTTTTTTTAATAAACAATACATAGCTCTTATCTATTATTGTACTCATCTATTTTTTATATATACAAATATGTTCAGTCATGACATTCTGCAACCGTACACTTTGGTACGGCCAATACACCGGGGGCTTAAGCACCCCATAACATGGTGTGAGAAGACCGAACACTCTCATGAGTGCGGCACCCCGAACTTATAGCACTATATGCATCGGCTCCAAATCATGTCTTTGGTCAATAGTTGGGTTTGCCCGGCTCCCATGTTTTGGTACCTTACGTTCCGCAATGTTGGCTAAGGTAGCTCTGGGAGAACTACTGCGAGTGTGCCCCAGTTGAGCTGGGTTAACACCTCAGTAGAGAAAGCTAAAACTGACCGTCATGATAGTGCGAGAGATCGGTCGCTGTTCGTGAGGTTTTTCGAGTCCCTAAAGACTTATGCCGCTTAGAGCGAGGAACCGGACTTATCCGGCCCAGGCGTGGATAGCGCCCCGGTCTTCCAAATACTAGGGGCTTCGCCGAAATTTAAAATTATAGAATTCTATAGCGCTAAGTGAGAGTGATAAAGCATTATAAGTCCGACGGCCTGGTTCGTTGTGCTGAGCGCCTCCCTAGATGGACCCAAGAATGGGAACAAGAGCGCTCAGGTTTATCCCGAACACCCGAGCACTCGTGGCATGGGGGTCGAAGCCAACGACTTGCATCTCTCAGATTTGATAAATGGCCGCACAGAAGGTAATATTTTAAATTAACAAGTGTTGCTTAACGCACATGAACAAAGTTTTCAGCGTACAGGATAACAAATGTGAGTCTACTCAAAAATTACATCTTTAGAGCATTCGTCCGTTATACGGCGAGCACCCTTCAGGACGCCCTTATAATACATCTCGGGCGTGCGATACTCCTTGCCCAGCGGTGGCGCGTCCGTCAAAAGCTTCTCAGCGTCCAGCTTGCCCCAGTGCACCTTAGCATGGGCAAGGGCCCGACGGGCACCTTCGATACAGACGGAGTGCTTGACGACCTCAATCCACGGACACGCATCCACCAGCCGCCGCACCAGACCGAAGTAGCTCCCAGGCATGGCTTCTCCAGGCCACAGCCGAGCTATGAGGCCCTTCATGGCTTGTTCGGCCACCTTGTGGAGCTCGACCAGCTGCTTCAGCTGGTCGCTCAGGGGCACCGGATGTTCGGCCTCAGCATACTGAGACCAGAACACTTTTTCCGTCGAGCTCCATTCTTCGGCTCGGTAGTATGCGGCGGCATCAGACACACTACGGGGCAGATCGGCGAACGCTCCTAGAGAACTCCGGATTCGGGTAAGTAGCATACAATTAACTTTTATATTCTTGCTTTGCATAAAGAATGCCTTACCCGCTGCTATCTTCTTCATTGCCTCGATCTCCTGGAGGGCCTTCTGGGCTTCGGCCTTAGCGTTTTTGGGACTCTCAAGAGCCAAGGCGAGCTCAGACTCTCGAGTCTTCGAGTCACGCTCCAAACTCTCGTGTTTTTCCACGAGAGCCTGGAGCTCTTGCCGCACCTCCGCCACACGCGCCTCCTGCTTCTCTCACTCGGTGTGCTCCAGGGCCGCACTGTTTTCGGCCTTGGAGACCGCCTCCTTCAGTGTCGCCACCTTGGCTGTGGCCCCTGCAACATTTATGTTGGTCCTGTCATTATTTGCAACCAAGTATTTCTATATACATTTCATTGCGGTATTACATACCCTCCTTGTCCTCGAGCTGCTTCTTGGCACGGCCGAGCTCGTTCTCGGACCGCTCGAGGTTCACCTTCAAGGCATTGACCTCAGCAGTCAGTGCGGCAGAGGTCAGCAGTGCAGCCTGCATTCCCATATTGACACATTTTTATTAGACTCCTGCGTATATCTTTTTAGATCCTCAGCTCGGCTTTTCTTTCCGAACGCTGAACTAAGCATCAGGGGCTACTGTCTATGCGGTAACATTTTTTATGTGTCTTGAACACGTACCTCAAAGCCTGTTAATAGACTTGTACAGGCTTCTGTCAGCCCGCTCTTGGCGGACTGAACCTTTTGAATCACCGCACTCATAACAGTGCGGTGTTCCTCGTTGATGGAGGTGCCGTTAAGCACCTCCAGGAAATTGTCCGGGGCCTCCAGATGGATGGGGGTCGCCGGCGTCGTAGGCTTGCCCTTCTTATGAAGGCGCCGCCTGTCGGACTCTAGAACTGTTGATGGTTCCGGAGCAGTGTCCGGCCCGGGGCCAGACTTAGATCCCTCCGGGGCTTTACCCCCTTCGGGCCTGGAGTCCGGGAGATCGCCTTCCGGCGCCTCCAGGACCACCTCCTCCTGGTTTGGTCCCTTTCAGGACTCCACCTCGGCGTCGTCCACAGGGAGCGGGGAGGAGGCCGTCGGAAGTGAAGCGCTATTCACATCTGACGAATTCAGGGAGCAGCTCGACGAATCGCCGAGCTGAGCTCTGGGCGGACTGTATAATTAAATTCGGCGTCAGAAAATGCCAAATAAGGAGAAGCGCCATAAGTTATTCGAATATCCGGATGCTTACGATTTTGCCACGGGCTTGACCTTGGATGGCCATTCCTCCCCACCGTCTTCGGCATCGGAGGCGTAGTCCGGCAGAAGGGTTTTCCCCTTCTTGGACCCTCCGCCCTCCCCAGTTGGGGCGGCCTTTCTTTTCTTTCCTCCCCCTGTTGGAGGGGGAGAGGCTTCTTCTTCTTCCTCCTCCTCGTCTTCGGAGGCGGAGGGTGCATCGGGGTTGTCAGGCGAATCCGACACCGCCAGGCACCGGGAACTCTTTCGGGTCCCCGAGGCCTTCTTCTTGGCCTTCTTCTCCGGCACCACATGGGGTGTCGGAACCAGCAACCCTGTCAATTGGGCGTCCGCTGGGTCTTCTGGTAAGGGAGCCGGACAGTTCATCTGCCCGGATGTCTCCAACCAGTTCTGTCACGAGAGAGGGAGTTTAGATCCCACATGGAGTCAGACTATGAAAGACGAGAATCCCGTAAAGGGTAGAGTAGCTTACCTCGTTGGCCTGGCGTCGCGAGCTGAATCCACAATCTTCGGTAGCGGATGCGGGTGCCTCAGCACCCTTAAACAGCACCTTCCAGGCATCTTCATACGAAGTATCGAAAAGCCCGCTCAAGGTTTGGTGCCTGCCGGATCGAACTCCCACAATTTGAAGGCTCGTTGTTGGCATGGGAGGATCCGGCAGATAAGCATGACCTAGACTACGTTGACAAGCTTGAGGTTCTTGTTCGCCAGCTTTTGGACGCAGGTTTGAAGTCCGGTCAGCTCTTCCAAATTCCCCCACGTTAGGCCTGTCTCTTTCCAGGAGGTGAGCCGTGTGGGGAAGCCAGATCGGAATTCGGGGGCCGCCACCCATTTGGGGTCGCGTGGCTCGGTGATGTAGAACCACCCCGACTGCCATCCCTTTATTGTTTCCACGAAGGAGCCTTCGAGCCATAGGACGTTGGCCATCCGGCCCACCATGGCGCCTCCGCACTCCGCTTGGCAGCCGCCCACTACCTTCGGCTTGACATTGAAGGTCTTTAGCCATAAGCCAAAGTGGGGCTGGATGCAGAGGAAGGCCTCGCACACGAGGATGAACGCCGAGATGTTGAGGATGAAGTTCGGGGCCAGATCGTGGAAGTCCAGGCCATAGTAGAACATGAGCCCCCGGACGAACGGGTGAAGAGGGAAACCCAGTCCGCGGAGGAAATGGGGAAGAAAAACAACCCTCTCATGGGGCCTAGGGGTGGGGATGAGTTGCCCCTCATCTGGAAGCCGGTGCGCGATGTCGTCAGACAAGTATCTGGTCTTCCTCAACTTTTCGATGTGCCTCTTCGTGACGGAGGAGGCCATCCATCTACCTCCCACTCCGGACATGATCGGAGAAGGTTGAGGTGGGAAGTGCGGGCTTGGGCGTTGGAGCTCGAGCGCGCAGGGACGAATAAGCAAAGGAGGAAGAAGGCGTGAATGGAAAGGACGGATTCTTATCCCCTTATATGGGCGGCCGAAACTATGAGCCCCCACTAGCCTGATAAAACTTGCTTATCTCCCAAGCGCCGCGGTTAATGGCACAGTTGGGTTACCCACGCCCGTATTGATGAGAATCCCGGAATAAGGGGGACACGATCTCTGCTTTGACGAGACGTGCCAAGGAAACAGCCTCGCTAAGCGCGCTGAGGTGGAACAGTAAAACGAATAAAAGCCTGGTCGTGGCGTGATGTCATGCTGCGGAATACGTTAGCAGATTGGATTGGTGCAAATATTATTCTCTCTATGGTGGCATGTGGAACTTATTTTGCAGAACCGGACACTATCCTGGTGTTCAACATCTTCTATTAAGTATTCGGAGGAGGAACCCGCCTTGCAATGCCGAAGACAACTTGCGCACCGGACTTGTCGTCATTGAAGCCTGGTTCAGGGGCTACTGAGGGAGTCCTGGATTAGGGGGTGTCCGGATGGCCGGACTATGACCTTTGGCCGGACGCCCGGACTATGAATATACAAGATTGAAGACTCCGTCTCGTGTCCGGATGGGACTTTCCTTGGTGTGGAAGGCAAGCTTGGCGATACAATATGAAGATCTCCTCCCATTGTAACTGACTCTATGTAACCCTAGCTGACGGTGTCCTGGACTACGGGGTACTCACCATGTCGTCTCCCGATCAGTTGGATTGGGCCGAGGACCCCATGGCCATATACTCATGGGCCAGTTCGGACAGTTGCCGCATACAAGGAAGATTCCACAAGACTTGGTGATCAAGACAAGGACTCCTCCCCCACCGGCGTATTCAGCTAGGACTCATGTTATCCTAGGCCTCTGGTGCATTATATAAACCGGGGCCAGGCTAGTCGATAGACATATGCAACAACAATCATACCATAGGCTAGCTTCTAGGGTTTAGCCTCTCTGATCTCGTGGTAGATCAACTCTTGTACTACCCATATCATCAATATTAATCAAGCAGGAGTAGGGTTTTACGTCCATCGAGAGGGCCCGAACCAGGGTAAACATTGTGTCCCTTGCCTCCTGTTACCATTGATCCTGAGACGCACTACTTGGGACCCCCTACCCGAGATCCGCCAGTTTTGACACCGACATTGGTGCTTTCATTGAGAGTTCCGCTGTGTGATCGGCGAAAGGATCAATGGCTCGACTGCAGGTCAACTGCGACGTCGGCTTCTTCGTCACCAGCTCGACTGGTCACCTTGGCTTGACCGAGGACTGCACCCTACCTCCAATCGTCATGTTCGGATGAAGGCCTTCATCAACACCAACTCCGATCTCTATCAAGATCATGGAGGAGTCATCCATGGAGCTCGGGGGCTCAACGTCAACATTGCCCTCAGGCGACTGTGCTGTTTTTCTGGACAGCAAACTTGTATCCGCCGCCACCGCCTCCTCGAGTGTCGCTTAAACGATTACTTTAGTGGAATTATGTGGAATTAAGTTTACAACAACCCTGCAAAAATTTCGTCGAGTTCCGATGGAGGAATCTCCGGCAATCTCCGATATACCGGAGCCCTGTTGAATCTAGACGAGAATCCGGACGAGTTAAGGGCGTGCCAACCAGCATCTAGCTCGGATGTCCTTTGGAGGATCCAACCGTTGATTTGCTGAGGAATTCCCATATCTACCAGCGGCCAAACATTCAGCTCGATCCGACTGTCCAAACTCCGGGAAACTTCCGATTAGTGCATCACTTTTTGGATCTGTTTTCTGTGCGAGAACGAATCCGACCCGAATTCATCTTCTTTATGAACGGGATCTCGGACATCCTTTTTGAAGGAATTTTTCATATGGGGTGCTGTGTTTTATTCTCAAACACATCCCAGCAGTATTAAAAGTATTCTTGTAATACGAACTTCACCGTCGCGCCGGTGTCAAACCAGACCGACAACATCACTCCACGGCAGCCGACCTGCATTAGACACGTCGTCGCTTTGTTGAGCCGAGCTCAATTTCTTCGGATCATCATCTTGGCCAGCCGAACAATAGTTCGGCATCGCGAAGGATAAATCGTCACCAACATCGCCGCCCCACGGATTACATGGAGCGGGCACACCTGCATCGCCACACGGTCACTTCATCAAGCCGGCATCGACCACGTCACGACCTGCATCACTTGACCGGGGGCTTCCTCATCTTTTCATCAACCTACTCCGGAGACTTCGGCGTCGCTGGCCGACCAGCTCCGTCACGTTAGCTGGATCGAGGGCTTTGTCCCGGCGAGCCAACCTTTGCCAGCATCGCCATGTCGTTGCTTTATCGCCCATCAGGCGATAGGTGTGTGGATCGAGTCCCAATTTTGGGAATGACCTTTCTTCGGATTGCTACAACAAATAAGCCAGGTGATATTAATCCTAGTATTTTTTCCTTGTTGGGGCTCATTTTTCCCAATGAATTATTACTCTGTTTTGTCCGTCATATGTATGCAGGTCTATCAAATGGTGGCCGCATTAACGACGGTCGCATGGTGGTTCGGTCAGTTTCCGTACACAGTCCGGCGAACGCCGCATCCGGAACTCGAACCGACCTATGAATTCAGGCCTTGCCATGCCTTTACCGCATAACGCCACCGCCCTGCATCGACATTGACTTCGGCGCGAGGCCATATTTCTTTTATTAGTCACTTTGCATAAATTATTTGTTATGCAACGAATTTTTTTATTTTTATTATTATTACTATTATCTCCGGTTTCCACTATTTTTTGTGCACAGGAAAATGATCCAGCCGGACTATATCCTTTGGCGTTACCTCGGCTGGACGGGGGGCTTCGTCAACACTTCATTACCCCATGCCGGGGACTTCGGCATCACCCTGCCGTCCTGCATTGACCGTGCTATGTCACCACTACGGAGTGCCGAGCTCTTTGCTCCGCCACCTCAGGACCGGCTCGGGGATGGAACCCTGTCCCGCATCAAGCTTGGACCGCATCATCAATACCGAACACACTAACCAGCTAAGTTGTCAAAGATTTAAATTTTTAACTTGTGTTCGGCTCGGCCAAGCATTATACTTCTTTGGAAAAAAGTTGCTTGTAAAAATTTCCTTGTCCAAACTTTGTTTGTGATGCGCAAATTCAAATACCCCGTTTACTTGGGGGCTTCCTTCATGAAGCTTTTTCCTCTTGCATATGGTTATACTTGTATGGCTTCGTTCCTTGTTCGTGTATTACGCCACAATATGCACCATATTGACTTAAGCGATCTGCAAGCTGGGTTGCCTCGCTCCTGTGCTTACCCCTACGTTCCCGATTGTTCCGCTAGGGAGTAAAGGGAGCACCTCTGCGATTGTCACGATCGGGTCACCCGAGCCAGACCTCAGACTGGGTGAAGCCGAAAGCTAGCGCTCTTATTGTTTTCAATCATGGTTGGCACACAACGGAACTAATGAGTACAAAAAATCTATTGCACAAGTCTCATAATAACAATGAGCACCGAAGAAAGGTATCGGTGGGGGTACTATTTTTTCGAAGATGCTTCTTACACTTTGCAGTAATATAGCATAAGTTCCCTGAGCGCGCTTTGTCTGTTATAGCCTTATGGCCTGATTGCCTAGTTATTGGAAACACCGTCGATATTCTTGACAGATGGAGTACATAACACTTTTCGGTCCTTGACCGAAGAGGGAGAAGCCGACGGTCGGTTAAGACGTGTTTAAAGTTCGGTTGAACATAGATATGATATAAGTACTTCGGTACATGCAATCATTCTTTTACCCAAGTCACTTGGGGGCTCTTAAATTTATATGAGCCGTTTTATGATAAGTGTTTTTCTTCTTAGTCGTTTCAAAGTTTTTATTGTTATTTATCAATCGTTTTTTTTTACAAAAGTGTGCGGTCACTATCCGGGGAGCCTAATTCTCTCTCAAAGCCGCTAGAGTTTAGTTTGCTAAACTGGCCTAGTGAGAAGTACTCCGCCTTCGGGATAGGAGGTTGAAGCCGTAGGCTGACCCGCTTGAAGTTTCGAGATAGGATGTGTCATGTTAAAGCACGGCAGAAGCACCTTTTTTTTTCTAAAGTCCGATTTTCGGATTGGCACCGAACACTTGATCTAGTTCGGACATTAACCTTTTGAATAAGTTTTTTGGCTTTTCAAGCCCATGGCACTTTTAAACTATTTGTGTGTTTTCAGCACAAGTCTCGGAGTGCAACGCCGGACACCTTTAGAGATTCGACAAAAACATTCTCGGATATTGCTATATATGCATCAGTTTCGAATTGTGTCTTCGGTCAATAGTTGGGTTGTCCGGCTCCTGCGCTTGCCTCCTATGTTCCGCTTTTTCGGCTCGGTGTGCAAAGGGAGAACCACTGTGATTGTGCTTCCAGCTCACATGGTTAAGCTCCTCAGTGGAGAAAGCCGAAAACTGACTGTCACAATAAGCGTAAACTGGTCGACGATCCGATGACGGCGTTAAACGATGGGCCATTCATAACAATGGCCGAAGTGTTTACGGCTTGACCTCGACTGTCACTGAACACTACCGGGGGCTATTAACTGGCCTCCCAAACTAAATCCTCGATATTTTGCTCTTACATTGGAACTGACGTTTCATGATCATGCTTAGCATGACAACCCAAAGAAAGGAACCGATAGCGGGACTATTTTCTTTGGAAGACATTTCTTCTGTTATACAGTAATATAACATGTCTCTCCGCGTACCTTTGTTTATAAAACCGTATGGCCAGATTGCCTTGTTTGTTTTAAATCTTTGCCCTCATAAAGGCTTTATAAAGTAGGACAAACACTCCTCGGCTATTGGCCGAGGAGGTGGAAGCCAATGGTCGGTCAACAAAGTTTTGTACAATGCGGATCCGAGCATTAATGACGTAGAGTACTTGGATATATAGAGTCATTACACATAATTTGTGATTTTACTATGGATATCGATCCTTAATTTGGCCTCCCGTGCCTGCATTAAGGCTCGGGGGCTACTGGGCTTCGGGCTTATTATTTACAAATATTAAAGGGGCACATCGATCCCCTGATCTGGTGTTGCCACCAACCAGTGTCTCGGTGGCTACTGCATTGCATGTCCAATGCAGAAAATTTTAAGTGTAATACAGTCTCCGAGGAGATTTTGATCCTCAGGTTGGTCGGCCGCACCCAACCTGAGTCTTGAGGACTGAGCATGCTGCTTTTTGTGTCCCGAAGTATTCTGCCGAGCTAGGACTTGATCCTCAGACCAATTTTGCAAATAAACCTGAGTCTCAGCAGCCACGGGGATCAGCGGTCTTATGTCATCCTTCATGGGCATCTCGGGTTTTAGACTGATACCCACCTTGAGGGCTACTGGCTATGTATCTCGGCAGAGAATAAATTGCACCAATCAAATATATTGACAAAAATCAGCCCATGACCGAGGTGCTTAACCACCTCGGAAGCAGTCCGGCATAAAGCTCGGGCGCTAGTGGCTAGCTCCATAGAGGGCATTTCCGACATTAAGCTCCGCTAAACTCCTTCAAACTTATTCGAACCAAGGTGACTTACGACACCTCAGATACAGTCCGCCGTTGGAGCTCAGATACATAGTCCGGCGTTAGAGCTGGGAAGCAGTCCGGCATTGGTGCTCGGCTGCAAAAGATACCTTGAATGCAGTCCGGCGTTAGAGCTCGGATGCAAGAGGACACTGCCTCCCGGGAACAACTCTGAACCTGAGGTGTGGCATAAAAATAACAAGGCATTGATAAAGGCCGGAAACTTAAAGGGGCTCCTCGGATACCCGACCTGTAAACTCGTCGAATGCATTTCGGCGATCCTCAAGATAGAAGATGAGAAGATTTGTTGAACCAGTTTTCAAGACCGGCAACCGAAGATGAAGAATAGTTCGGAAGAATCGAGGAGCGTCCCTAACTTGAAGACCGGTTCAAGGGGCTACTGACGGTGTCCTGGACTAGGGGGTACTCACCACGTCGTCTCCCGATCAGTTGGATTGGGCCGAGGACCCCATGGCCGTATACTCATGGGCCAGTTCGGATAGTTGCCGCATACAAGGAAGATTCCACAAGACTTGGTGATCAAGACAAGGACTCCTCCCCCACCGGCGTATTCGGCTAGGACTCTTGTTATCCTAGGCCTCTGGTGCATTATATAAACCGGGGCCAGGCTAGTCGATAGACATATACAACAACAATCATACCATAGGCTAGCTTCTAGGGTTTAGCCTCTCTGATCTCGTGGTAGATCATCTCTTGTACTACCCATATCATCAATATTAATCAAGCAGGAGTAGGGTTTTACCTCCATCGAGAGGGCCCGAACCTGGTAAAACATTGTGTCCCTTGCCTCCTGTTACCATTGATCCTAAGACGCACTGCTTGGGACCCCCTACCCGAGATCCTCCGGTTTTGACACCGACACTAGCCCTCTCCGGTGTATATATAAACCGGAGAGTTTTAGTCCATAGGACGAACAACAATCATACCATAGGCTAGCTTCTAGGGTTTAGCCTCTCTGATCTCGTGATAGATCCACTCTTGTACCACCCACATCATCAATATTAATCAAGCAGGAGTAGGGTTTTACCTCCATCGAGAGGGCTCGAACCTGGGTAAAAACATCTTGTCCCTTGTCTCCTATTACCATCCGCCTAGACGCACAGTTCGGGACCCCCTACCCGAGATCCGTCGGTTTTGACACCGACAGGGGTGTTTACCACTAATGGAATGTGCATCTCCTCGTATTTAATGCCATGCATGAATGCAAAATCTTCTGATATGAAAGAATGTGATGCTCCTGTATCGCATAAAATAGCAGTTGATACTGAATTAACAAGGAGAGTACCCATCACAGTGGCAGGCTGGTCTTAAGATTCATTCAAATCAATGTTGTTAGCTTGACCACGACCATAGGGTCTGGCATTGTTGTTGCGGGGAAAATTGTTACCACGACCAGCAGCAGGATGAGCCAGTTGATTGTGATTCTGAGGACAGTTCCTGGAGTGGTGACCTATAAGTCCACACTTGAAGCACAGACCATCATTGGGATTGGAGCAGGAGCTTGGGGTGGTACAGCTCGAAGAGGTTGCCTCTACGGTGGAGGAGGCAGACGAGGTGCAACATAGGACTGCCTTGGTGCAAGTGCAGTTCGACGATACATGCTGTGGGGAATCCATATCCGATGCTTCTGCGCTGACGGGCCCGAAGATGAGCCAGCATCACAGCTGCATCTAAGGGATCCCTGATGTTCCTGTAGACCAGTTTCAACCTGAATAGCCTTGTTCACCAAGGTGGCAAAGTCGGCAAAGTCATGAACGAGCAGTGCTAGCTTCATATCAGGGTGAAGTCCATCACAAAAAAATTATTGTCTGTGAGCATCAGTTGCAATATCTTCTTTAGCATAACGTGACAAATCTAGAAATTCCCGTTGATAAGCATCAACTATCTTGTTGCCTTGGGTGAGGTTACGAAACTCGCGCTTCTTCCTGTCCATGATTCCCCGATGAATGAAGCAGGCACGAAAGGTAGCTTGGAAATCTGTCCCAGTAATGACCGTTCCAGTAGGTAGGGTACGCCTGTGGCTGTCCCACCATTGAGTAGCGGGGCCCTTGAGGAAGAAGGATGCAAAGGTGACATAGCTGGTAGGGGCAACACTAGCAGACTCGATTTCATACATGATATCGTGGAGCCAGTCATCAGCATCAAGGGGCTAAGTTGAGTTGTAGTAAATGGTCGGGTTGAGGCGCATGAAGTCCTGTAGAGTTATTGGGGCTGGATCTTGATTCATATTCGGATGAGGGAACTGAGCCATCATTCCTTCCATAAACTGGCGGTTCAGCTCAAACTATTGTATCATCCCGGCCAAGAATTCAGGCAGTGGTGGATCGTTGGCACCGCGGCCACGACTAGTGGGTCTAACCATCCTACTAACATGTAACAAGGGTAGTTCAGCATCGAGCATTGTAAAGACAAAGGATCATTCATGATGAAACATGCATAATGAAAGAGGTATGATGGATACCACATAGTAGTCAACACGACAGTTTGTGTACTATTCAAGGTACTATTCTAAGGAATAACTATGGCTTATCCAACTTTGGGGTGAATGTGGTCACGAGATCCTAATGTTAGAGTTAGTAAATTCATTTAACCCACATTGAAGATATATCATAGCCTTAGAGTATAGACGAGGAGTAAAAGATCCTAACACCACCCAATGGCGACGTGGGCCCATAAGCCGCACAACCATGTTAGTAAAAGTTTTTTAGTGACTAGACTCAACTTCGGCCAAGGAGTTGGAAAGGGGGCTACCTATAGGCAGTCGGCTCTGATACCAACTTGTGATGCCCCCGATTCAATCTTACACTAATCATACATGCAAATGTGTATGATCAAGATCAGGGACTCATGGGAAGATATCACAACACAACTCTAAAACATAGATAAAGTCATACGAGATTTATATTACAAGCTAGGACCTCGAGGGCTCGAATACATAGCTCGATGGCATACAAGCGTCAGCAGAAGCATTAGATATCTGAGTATAGATATTATAGAGGGACATATAAGCCTTTAGAAAGGCGGGGCAAAATAAAAGCTATGATCGAAAGGCGTAGGCCTCCTGCCTAGGACTCTCCGATCCTACTCCTGGTCGTTGGATGGCTCCTCGTAGAAGTAGCCACCCTCGGGGAAGTAGTGGTAGTCGTCGGCGGGGGCAGCAGTCTCAGGGGCTCCGTCATCTGGTTGCATCAAACGGATATGGGGGGGGGGAGAAATCAAAGCAAACATGAGTACTCATCTGAAGTACTCAGCAAGCAAGGATCTACACTAGATATGCAACATTATCAAAGGAAGGTTGTATATGTGGACTGGGCTGCAGAAATGCCAGAATAGAGGGGAGAGTCTAGTCCTATCGAAGACTAGCATCTTCAGCGGTCTTGCAGCATTAGAAGAGTGTAGACTAGCATAAAGTAAGTAAGTAGTAGTGTCATTAACCTCGCCCAGAGATCCTTCCTCGACTCCCTATGAGAAAGCAATCCCAAAGCCATACTATCCATTTCCCATCTCAAGTATCTAGTTCTAGTTTTACCGATCGGGATACAATTCCGAGTGTCCGTTACCGTAGGACGGGCTATCGATAGATGTTTTCTTCCCTGCAGGGGTGAACTAACTTACCCAATACGCTCGATCAACTCCGGCCGGACACACCATCAGGTCATGACTGGCCTCTGCCGATCAGCACACCGTAGTCCTACCTAGGCTCACCAGAGAGGGCAGCACGCTGGTCTACATCCAAAATGCGAAGGGGTCATGGTCCAATCGTCCTTTCCAATCATGTGTGTTGCGAGGGCGTCCGGTGAGTAGACCTAGCAACCTCCTTTATATAAGGTAGGTGCTTACGCGGTCCAACCCGGCGCATGCTGCTCCATCATT
Source organism: Triticum aestivum (assembly GCF_018294505.1). Classification (NCBI taxonomy): domain Eukaryota; kingdom Viridiplantae; phylum Streptophyta; class Magnoliopsida; order Poales; family Poaceae; genus Triticum; species Triticum aestivum. The sequence continues at coordinate 507,521,755 of NC_057810.1, read as the reverse complement.
GATGTCAGTGAGCTTTCGGCTGATACATACGATGCAGACTACCCATACTTATTCCCGCGTGGTGGTTAGTGCTATCAGGCCAGAGGACCATTGGATCAAATATCCAAACCATTAGTGGATTAGGAGCGCGCAGTAATGAGCAAAGACTCACGATCAATGTGACCCCGTTGCCCTGTCTCGTGGACTTGCAGCAAGGGCTAAGAATGCCCGACTAAGCCATGTAGTTAACTCACGGCACCTTCCAGGTCAATCCGACTCCACATCACTAGCAAATATGCTTGTGCGGGTACCCCTCAAGGCCGACCCAACTTTAGTATCATGGTTATGTGGTAAAGCCATAGTAACCGTGTGTCCAAAACACTAAGGGGGAACCCTGAGGAATCACCCTCGATGGAATTCCACCTGATGTAATCGTCAAGGTGAACCTAGGAGGAATCACCCTCGAGGTCCACTCTTGAGGAGTTGCACGACTGTGTCGTTATTGGGAGTGGTAAAGGAGGAATCACCCTTGATGACCACAACCAATGAAATAACCTACAAGGTTAACATCAGAAGTGCTGACGAGGTATCACCCTCGACACTCGATAGTAACCTAGTAGTGTCGAGCAACTAAGAGGAGTGATGTGCGGTGTCGGGGCTTGGACGTCGATCACATTGATCGAGTTATCAAACATGAAGCGGGGGCAAATGGGAAAAGGTGGGGTCACTGATTGTCGGGGGTTGGATACGACATATGCCAAAGGATGGCTTATCATGGTGGGAGCGAGTAGAACGTCGCCGGTGCCTGGAAGCGGGATGAGGCGAAGACATGCATGCCGGCGGAACTTACCCAGCTTCAGGGCTCTCCTAGGAGATAACACCCCTACTACTGCTCTGCGGGGTCTCCGCATGATCACTAAAGCAGAGTGACTACAATGGTGCTCCTGGAGCAGTTTCGGGAGGTTGGAGAGGGCAAGGCTAGCTCTCTCCTTCCTGGGCTATCTGGTCTATCTCTCTAGCTCTAGGTTCGAACCCTTTGCATGGGTGCCCCGGGGGGTTTATATAGTCCTACCCCCCAGGGGTACAATAGTAATCTGGCTGAGCGCGGGCCCCAGCCGTCTGTCTCTCAGGCCGCCGTCCTTCCCGTCGGCTTCTGGGGCCCGCCGACTGGCGGGTCCCGCGGACAGGCTTGATATCGTAGCGGCACTCCTGATGGCGCAGGCTCAGTCATCGGGTCGTGGCAACAGTGCCGCCGTCTATCGGGCGATCACTGTCGACATTCCCCATCTTATCTGATTAATGGCTCGTGGGGCCCCGGGAGGAGTCGGCCGACTCCCCCAGGTCCGTCTTCGGGTTGCCCAGGCCGCCTTCGGCCCACCCACTGACAGGCGGCCCCGCCGCCTTCGGGTCGTACAGGCCAGCGTCGTGGGCACTGTGTACTGCGCACTGTGGCTCAGATCAGGGCAGGCATGGCAACAGTGCCGCATCTTGCCGGAGATCCTCCAGCGGTACGGCTCACTGTAGCCATGCCGCCCCTTCGTAAGTAGGGGGGAGACGGCCATGTCGTGACCGTACCCCGCGTCGTACTTCGGGATGAGGGAGGAGTCTTGGGCCGACTCTCCATAGTCGGCATCCCTGGAAGTCGCCAGCTTGGCGTCGGCTTATCTGGGAGTCGCCGTCTGGGACTCGACATACCTTGGAGTCGCACCTGGGACTCGGCCTGAGGGGCGTGGCCTGCCCCGATGTCTTGAAATGTCCTGGGGCTCGGGTTAGCCTACCCATGGCCCATTACTCCGACAGTAGTCCCCGAAGCTGGTGAAACCCTGCGGTCGCTGTATTGTGGGGCTTCAACTGCTTCAATCTTTAAAAGTGCAGACTCTGGGACTCGGCTGTCGTCTTCCTTTGGGCCGACTGTCGAAAGTCGGAGCTTCGGTGGAGAGCCTCAGTTTGAAAGTAGCGGCGGGAAGCCAGGCGGCGTGCCTGATACGCCTCCCCGTAGCCATCAGGGCGGTCCTATCGCGTGGCGCCACGTGGGGAGAACAGTCTGCCTGCCCACGCGCGCGACGGGACGGGCCGTCAGGCGGGGCCCGCCACTACCGCGCCTCGGCATACAGACGGATCCGTTGCGGCCGAGGACGGTAGGTTTTCCCACGTCGTTACTGCGTGCAGTAACTTCGTGGGTAAATCGTGGGGCGGCGTGGGGCATCGTGTGCAGTTAATCCCACGCCCGCCCCCTCGGCTTCTCAGCCCGCAGGGCTATAAGTAGGCGGGGGGAAGTGGAGCGGCACAGCTTGCGCGCCTTTCTTCCCCGCTTCCCCGCCTCATCTTGCTTTCTCTCCCTCCTTCCTCCGCCGTTGAGCAGGAGCACCTCATACCGTGGTGATGAGCTCTTCCTCCGCCGCGGCCTCTGCCGTGCGCTCCGGCGTATGGGACGGCTCGGAGGTAGAGGAAGAACACATCGAGTTCCTCCGCCAGACCCGCCGTCTCCCTAACGCAGACCTCGTGCGCGCCCGCACCGCGCCGGAGGGGTAAATCCGGCCGGCGCCGAAAGAGGGCGAGCGGGTCATCTTCCGCTCGCACCTTATGCGCGGCCTAGGGCTGCCGGCGAGCGGCTTCTTCCGCTCGTTCCTGGAGTTCCACAGCCTTCAGCCGCACCACCTCACACCGAACACGGTGGTGCTGCTCTCCGCCTTCTCCACCCTTTGCGAAGGTTTCCTCGGTGTTCTCCCCACCATCGAGCTGTGGGGAGAATTCTTCTCTTCTAAGATCGGCACGCACATCGCCGGCGTGCCGGCCCAGTGCGGCGCCTTCATCGCAATGCGGCGCTCGACGGCCGACAACCCCTTTCCTCCCATCACGCTGATCAAGTCGGTGAAGATGTGGCAGCGCTCGTACTTCTACGTGAAGAACCACGCCTCCGACGGCGACCAGGTCAACTTGCCGCCTTACAATGCCGCTCCCCTGACTGGGCGGCTCCCCAGCTGGTCCCACTAAGTCAAGACGCTGACTCCGGCTAGAGCCGCCGCCGTGGCGCGACTCTGAATCTTGACGCAGTCGGAGGGACTCGTCGGGGCTGACTTGCTGGCCGCCTTCGTGGCGCGCCGAGTTCTCCCGCTCCAAGGCCGGCCTCACCTGATCTGTCAGATGAGCGGCCTCCGAGACCCAAGTCGGATGATCACCAAGGAGATGCCCCGCAAGGAGGTGGCGAACATGGTGAATTACATCGCGCACTGCGAGTACGAGGAGGACTGGCAGTTCGGCAAGGAGCCGTACTCGTGCGACAACCCTCCACCAGTGGTAAGTCGCGTCTCCCTGCTGTTTTATCTTTTTCCGCAGCCGGCTCCAGCTTCTGACTCTTGCTGGCTTCTTCTGAACTAGAGTCCTCTTATGCAGCCTGCCGCCGGCGCCACGAGGCAGCCCCGCGAGTATGTTCCCGACCGCGCGGAGAGCGACGTCGATGACCCCGACTTGGGGGCAGCGGCGATGGAAGCCGATGCCGAAGGCCGGGGAGGAGGGGCAGAAGGCGACTTCAGGCCCTCGGCCACCTTCGCCGACTGGCCTGATGACGACGCCGAAGGCGAAGTCACTCCGCGCCACCAGCTGAGGATCGGCTCGTCGGGCGCCGGCTCCTCCGCCGGCCAAGGCGTCACGCCGGGCCGAGTGCGCACGGCGGCAAACTGAAAAAGCTCAAGGGGGCAGCCGCCGCGACCAGACGAGAGGGGGCGGCCGCGAAGGTCAACCGCTTCCGAAGGGAAGTGAGAAAGCCGCCGCTAGTATCCGCGTAAGTCTTTACGCTCTTTTATTTTCTTCGTTGAATCTTGTCCGAGTCTTCGTTTATATACTCCCTCCATTCTTCTTCAGGCCCCACTTTCCCTTGAGAGAGTCGCCGTCCCCTCCGTCATGGGGTCGGCAAAGACGTCCGCCAATACTCGGCGGCCCGACCCTGCCGCTGACCTCCGGGAGGCGACAGAGCGGAATGCGCGGGAGAAGCTCGAGGAGGAGGAGGCCGCGCGTTTGGAGAAAGCGGAGGCCGACAGGGCAGCCGCCTCCGCCCAAAAAAAGCTGGATGATGCTGAAGCCGCCCTTGCAGCGAGACGGTGCGCCAAGGAGGCCGCGCGTCGCCGATCGGCGATGCTCGTCCCCCCACTATCGTCTGCACTGCCGCCTCCGGAGTTCACGGGGCAGACCGGGGGAGCCGGCACCGAGAACCCCGTCGCGGAGAAGGAGAGCGGCGAGGCCTCCATGTCAGACATTCTCATGCCGCCGCCGCCTCCACCGTCGTCTGGGAGACCGCACGACAAATAGTCGGTGGATCCGTCGGAGCCGTCGGCCATGGACGAGGCCGAAGCACGGCTGCTTCTCCAAGTCGCCTCGCCGGTGCGTCGCCGTCTTGAGAGGGCGACCTCGGCGCCGCGACCTCGGGAGATCGGTGCTCCCAGCTCGGCAGCTCTAGACGCCGAGGCCACAAGCACCGCGCCCACCGGGTGGGTGCGCGGAGGCGACGCCCTTCAGGCCTGCACCAGAGCGCACCTGGCCGCGCGAACGGCCGTCCGAGTAAGTTTCTTCTCCTTCTTGATTCTTATTTTTCTCTCTGGGGTGCGCCAGCGCACCCACTGGGTGTAGTCCCCGAGTTCCGGGCCGGCTGCTGAGCAGGCGGTTCAGAACTCACTCTGGCGAGTTCCAAACACTAACTTCGTCTTCAATGACTTATTGCAGGAGTATCACAACCTCCGCGCCACTGCCTTCAACTGCAATGTTGAGGAGTTGAGCAAGCGGGTTGCCGACTTGTCGGAAAGCCGGAGTGAGTTCTTCTTCTTCGCAGGGGCGTGCTGGCGCACCCGCGGGGCAGTCGGGCCGGATATTCCCGGCGATCTTCTTTGCTGATGACTGATTTGTTTCCTCTTTCGTTTTTCAGGAGCCAATGCCGCTCTTCAGGAGCAGCTGGGCGAGACCAATACCGCCCGTCGCGCCAACGAGGAGGAGTGTGACAGGTCGCCACGGAGCGTGGCCTGCTGGCGGCGCAGCTGGCCGAGCAGAAGGAGATGCTCAAGAAGGCGCAGGACGAGGCCGAGAAGAAGGAAGCCGCTCTCCTGGCCGAGTTCGAGAGTGAGCGCTCCTCCTGGACTGACAGGGAGGCTTCCACGAGATCGAGGATATTGTGGATGGTATGTTTCTTTCGCTTCTTCGCGCTTCCGACTATGTGTCAGGCCGACTTCTGATTTTTCGACTTTCTTCTTTTTTGTCTTGGCAGACTTCTTCCCTGGTCACTCGCAAGCGATCCCTCTGGCCATCGAGGCTGCTCGTAAGGCGCGAAGGGCGAATGGTGAGGAGATCGCCGCCAATGCCCCCCGAACCGTTGATGAACAGCTCCTGAGCATTGAAGCCCGTCTTCGTCCGGTCCACCGGCATATGCGCCGGCTTCAGCGTGCCGGCGCCCAGGCAGTTGCCGCTTTGTGTACGGATATGCCGGCTCTATGCACCGCCAGTCGGACTGCCGACTGGCTGGAAGTCGCTGTCGGCCGTCTTGAGGCCTGGAAGGGCTCCTCGGCCCGGGCCGGAGCGCGCCGGGCCTTGGAGTTTGTCAAGGCGTGGTATCCAGGGCTGGACCTGGACCGCCTGGCCGCGTTCCAGTCAGAAGCCCAGGCCGAGCTGGAGGCCGTGGAGGGTGCCCTTATCGAGCGTGCGGCGGCCATCGCCGAGTACACGGATACCAGCGTCTTCGTGCCCGAGCGGGCTGAAGGCGGCGAGGAAGTGTCGGCAGAGTGGTTCCGGATGAACCCGGAGTATGGCGAGGACTCGGCGGAGGTGATCCACTCCAGCACTGAGAAGGAGGACGAGGCGGAGGCCAAAGGCGAGGCGAAGGTGCCAGAAGACGGAGCAGGCGGCCAGCCTCAGCTCGACCGCACCTCCAACAACGAGCCACGTCAAGAGAAAGCGACTGCCGCCAGAGGCGATCAAACCGAGACCGCCCAGCCGACTGCCCCGGCGCCTGACACCGCCGTCTCCTCCGATCCTCCACTCCCAGATGCCGCCTCCTAGGCTGCCTTTTTCGCCACTGTTTGTCTGTCTTAGTAATCTTTTGAAAACTTTGGTAGATTCGAACAATTCCACCCGCGGGGTGTATCTTGAACTTCTATTCGAAGATTCGGCCAAGGGCCTATGTAAATATTAATCTGCTTTCCGTCTTTCCTTGCTTACTGCTCTTTAGGCTTTTCCTTTTGCCGCCTTCCTTTAGTCGCTGCCTTGTCAGTCGAGCAGCCGCTCTGCGGACTGTCGCTGGGTCAAGTGCTTGGCTACTTCGGGAAGGCAAGGACTTGGCCGTTTAGAGTTTCTTTAGCAAGTTGGATAGAAAGCGACATGCCGACTACCCAAGAGTCGGCCGTCCTTAATAGAGGCTAATAAAGACGGCGAGTCAGCTACTCATGAGTCGGTCGTCCGCTTCAGAAATGCCGGAGGCCGTCTTATGCTATGTTCGCGCTTTAGGTCCTTAGCCATTTTTCGCGTGGGTGCCCGTTCTTCCTCACTCCTGCCTGCCTCACAGTCGCTCTGCGAGCTGCGGCTTTGCCAGGAGGCGGATTGGGAGCCGCACACTACTTGTCTGACTGCGGGAAGCTTCCCATAGCGCAAGGCGGCGAGTCCCCGGGCCGACTAGTCAGGCCCGGTGCCAAGCGGCTTGTAATGAAAGTAATGTACTTGGAGGCATAATTCTTATCGTACAGATAACAAAAAGGGCAGTCCCCGAGCTCGTCTCGGGGGGCCCAAAGTCTTAGTACTTTAATACAAAAGGGTAGTGTGATACATACTGCATCAACTGTAAAATCTTCGAAGAAGATTTGCATTCCACGGGCGCTCTGTCTCTTTGCCGGAATCGTCCCTCTTGCGCGCTCGGGGCTTCTCGGCGTCGATCAAATAGTAGGCGTCATTCCCTAGCACCTTGCTGATGATGAAGGGGCCTTCCCAAGGTGCCGACAGCTTGTGCTGGCCGGCTGTTCGTTGGATCAGCGGGAGCACAAGGTTGCCTTCTTGAAAGGATCTTGGCCTGACCTACCTGTTGTAGTATCGACGCATACTCTGCTGGTAGATGCTGGACCGGCTGAGTGCCAACAGCCGGCCCTCTTCCAGCAGATCGACGCCGTCTTGACGTGCTTCTTTTGCTTCTTCCTTGGTGTACATGGTGACTCGCGGGGAGTCAAACTCTATGTCCGTTGGTATGACGGCTTCGGCGCCATAGATGAGGAAGAATGGTGTGAAGCCGGTTGACTTGTTTGGAGTCATGCGCAGACTCCAGAGGCGGCTGGCAGCTCCTCAAGCCAACAGCCGGCAGATCGCTCCAGCGGTATGACGAGTCGAGGCTTGATGCCGGATAAGATGAGGTCGTTTGCCCTCTCCACCTGGCCGTTTGACTACGGATGGGCAACGGACGCTAAGTCCAGTCGGATGCCCTGTGTCGCGCAAAAACGGGCCAAGGCGCCTTTGGCAAAATTCGTGCCATTGTCGGTGATGATGCTGTGTGGGATGCCGTACCGAGTTGTGATGTCAGCGATGAAGGTCACTGCAGTCGGACCATTCAATTTCTTGATGGGTTTCACCTCCACCCACTTGGTGAACTTGTCCACTGCGACAAGTAGGTGAGTCAAGCCACCTCGTGCCGTCTTGAATGGTCCTACCATGTCTAGGCCCCAGACTGCAAAGGGCCAGGCGATGGGGATAGTCTTGAGTGCGGAAGCCGGCTGAAGTGGCTTGGAGCGAAAAATCTGGCACCCCTTGCACTTTTGGACTAACTCTTTGGCCTCTTCCAAAGCGGTTGGCCAGAAAAAACCGTGCCGGAAGGCTTTGGCGACGAGTGCCCTTGAGGCCGCGTGGTGACCGCACTTGCCTTCGTGGATGTCTCTAAGGATTGCCTGACCTTGTTCTGCTTCGACGCAGTGTTGGAAGACGCCGGTAACGCTGCGCCTGACCAGCTCTCTGTTGACTATGGTGTAGGCTGCTGCTCGGCGTTGCACTTGCCGAGCCATGATTTCGTCAGTTGGCAGCTCTCTGTTTACTAAGAATCTGAGGATGGGCTGGGCCCATGAAGGTGCTGCTATTTCTTCAACTGCCAATAGTGCAACTTGGATAAGGGAGGCCGGGCTGGGAGGCGGCGGGTTGGAGTCCGCAGCCGCTTGCTGATTTGACAAAGTCCCGGGGCTGACTGGAGCAGTCCCCGGGCCGAGCTCTGGAGTCTTCGATCTTGCTACTGCAGTCCCCGGGACGGGTTCTGAAGTCCCCGGGCCGGCTTCGACTGTATGTTTCTTGGAGTTGGATCCATCCTCCTCAGGCGGAGCCGGCACATAGATTGAATCTGATTCTGGTGATGGCTTGATAGAAGGCTTGAGGACGCGCCGGAGGGCGACACCATATGGTATTGCCTGGCGGGTGGAGCCGATTCGTGCCAAGGCGTCTGCTTGGTCGTTGTCGTTCCTTGGCACGTGGAGGAACTCGCACCCCTCGAAGTATCCGCTGAGTTGCTGGACGAGGAAATGGTAGCTCGCAATATTTGCGTCCTTCGCATCCCAATCGCCAGATGATTGCTGGACCACCAAGTCAGAGTCGCCATAACACAGGATCTGGCGAATGCCGAGTTCTTTGGCAAGCCGGAGCCCGTGGATGAGCGCCTCGTACTCGGCCACGTTGTTGGAGGCGACGAAGTGGATCTGCAACGCATATCTGAGCTTGTCGCCCTTGGGGGAAGTGAGGACGACGCCGGCTCCCAGGCCGGTGCGCATCTTGGAGCCGTCAAAGTGCATCCGCCAATGGGTGGAGTTGGGCGCTGGCGGCAGATACTGGGTCTCGGCCCAGTCGACGAGGAAGTCGGCCAGTGCTTGTGACTTGATGGTGGTGCGGGGCTCATAGTAGATGGTGCAGGGAGCCAGGTCGATGGCCCATTTGGCCACCCGACCAGAAGCATCTCGTCTTCCAATGATCTCGGCCAGTGGAGCTGTGCAGACCACGGTGATGGGATGCTCCTGGAAGTAAGGCTTCAATTTCTTGGCGGCAAAATGCACACTGTAGCACATCTTCTGGTAATAGGGGTAGTTCTGCTTGGAGGCCGACAGCACCTCGCTCAAGTAATATACCGGTCTCTGGACGGGTAGCGCCTTGCCTTCCTCCTTGCGCTCGACTACAATGACCGTGCTGACTACTCGGCTGGTGGCGGCAATGTACAGGAGCATGGGCTCTTTGGGAGTCGGAGCCGCCAGCACAGGGGGACTAGTCAACATCTTCTTTAGTTAGAGAAAAGCCTCGTCCACCTTGGGAGTCCACTCAAAGAAGGTCGTCTTCTTCATGAGCTGATACAAGGGGAGAGCCTTCTCGCCCAATCGACTGATGGATGCCAAACAGCCGGTGAACTTCTGCACATGTAACAGTCGTCTGGGTGCCTCCATCCTCTCGATGGCCTTGATCTTTACTGGATTGCACTCTATGCCGCGTTCGGAGACCAGGAAACCGAGGAGCTGGCCGGCTGGTACTCCGAAAACGCACTTCTCCAGGTTGAGCTTGATCTGGAATCGGCGCAGATTCTCAAATGTTTCCTTGAGGTCCTCCAGCAAGGTTCCACGCTTCTCGGTCTTCACCACCACGTCATCCACATAGACGTGGGCATTTCTGCCAAGTTGCTTCAGGAGGCACTTCTGCACGCAATGCTGAAAGGTGGCGCCAACGTTTCTCAAGCCGAACGTCATGGTCAGGTAGCAGAAGGCTCGAAACGGCGTGATGAAGGCGGTCTTCAGTCAGTCAGCCGGGTTCAGCTTGATCTGATGATACCTGGAATATGGTTCTAGGAAACTCAACAGATCGCATCCGGCTGTGGAGTCTATCACCTGATCAATTCTTGGCAGAGCAAATGGGTCCTTGGGGCAGGCTTTGTTGAGGCTTGTGTAATCAATGCACATCCGCCACTGCTTGTTCTTCTTCAGCACCAACACTGGGTTTGCCAGCCACTCTGGAAAAAATACTTCCATGATGAAGCCGGCTGCAAGGAGCCGGGCTATTTCTTCTCCAACAACTCTTCTTTTTTCTTCTGACAGGTGGCGCAAGGGCTGCCTGACGGGCTTCATATCAGATCGGACGTGTAATTTGTGCTCAGCGAATTCCGTCGAGACACCAGGCATGTCCTTGGGGGACCATGCGAAGATGTCGCGATCCTCACGGAGGAAATCGACAAGCTCGCCTTCCTATTTGCTGTCAAGGCCTGTGCCCATGACAGCGTACCTCTCCGGGTGCTCTGGGTCCAACGGTATCTTCTTTGTTTCTCTGGCCGGCTTGAATGATCCTTCTGCTTCCGACTCCTTGGGGTCGGGCGATAACTCGAGCTGCTTGCCGGCCATCGCCACGACCCGATCAAGGAGTCGTTTCTCAGCTGCGATCACCAAGGACTCGGCCAGCCGACTGCTTTCGGCCGCGCAAGCGGATGACTTCCTGTAGTTGCCGTACACGGTTAGGATTCCCTTGGAACTCGGCATATTCATCTTGAGGTAGGCGTAGTGGGGGACCGCCATGAACCTGGTCAAGGCGGGTCGGCCAAGCAGTGCATGATATGGGCTCTCAAGGTCCACCAGCTCAAACCAAATTGGCTCTCGGCGGAAATGATCTTTGTCTCCGAAGAGGACATCTATCAGGATCTTGCCGATTGGTGAGCAGGAAAGGCCAGGGACGATTCCGTGGAACACAGTCCGGCTGCTCTGAAGTTGTCTTCGCTTGATTCCTAATTTCTCCATTGTATCCTTGTACAGGATGTTGATACTGCTGCCTCCGTCTATCAGTACTCGCGAGAAGCAAGCAGCCCACCTATCCATGGCGAGTGTGGCGCCTAAGACCAAGGCGTAGGAGCCTGGACTCGGCGTCACCTCTGGGTGATCAGCTCTGCTCCAACTGATAGGCTTCTCGGACCAATGCATGAACTCTGGAGTGCTTGATGCAACCGCGTTCACTTCTTGCTGCTGTTGGCGCCTGCTGCGCCGGTCATCCGCTACACTGGTGATCACCACATAGGCTCCGTGCTCATCCGGGAACTCGTCCTGTATCGCGCCGATTGGCCTGACGGCCGGCTGCTGGGGCGACAGTGGAGGAGGCGGCCCAGCAGGAGGGGGAGGGAGCAGGCCGTCCCCCTTGGTGATTCTGGTCAGCCAGTGGCATTTCCTGGTGGTGTGGTTTGACGGCTTCACGCCGCTGTGAAACTTACAGGGACCATCTAGAGTCTGCTCGTAGGAGAAAGTCGGCAGCCAGTTGGACTTGCCGCCCTTCTGCCACTTCGCCGGAGGCGGTCCCTCCAGCTGCTGGTCCTCTGCCATTGCCACTTGCCGACTGCTGGAAGTCGGCTGCGGGGCCTTGCGCTTCTAGTCATTCTGTTGTTGTCGCCGACTGGTGTCTCCAGCCGGAGTTCTTGGAGCCTGAGGGGCGACTTTGCCAGTTGTGCTGACCTGAATCTCCGCCTTCATGGAGGAGTCGGCCGTGGCGTACTTGTCCGCTGTGATCAGCAGCTCGTCGAGGGTCTCCGGCTCGTCGCAGAGGAGCTTATGCTTGAGGAGGGTGCCTTCTCTGCACCCGACAATAAAGTACTCGATGGCCTGCACCTCATGCACGCCCTCGCAGGAGTTCCAGAGCTTGCCCCATCGCGTGAGGTAGTCGTGAGTAGACTCGTCAGGGCCTTGCACGCACAAGGAGAGCTGGCGTGGCTTGGGAGGTCGCTTGTACGTGCTCGTGAAGTTGCGGACGAAAGCCTCGGTGAAGTCGACCCAGCTATTGATGTTGCGAGGCTTCAGACTGTTTAGCCACGTCCGGGCCGAGCCCTGGAGCATGAGCGGGACGTATCTTACGGCAACACGCTTGTTGCCGTTCGCTATGTTGACGGCTGTGGAGTAGTCGATCAGCCAATCTTCCGGCTTCACGGTGCCGGTATATTTGGGCGTGTCTCGGGGGAGCGTGAACCCTTTGGGAAAGGGCTCGTCCCGGATGCGGGGTCCAAAGCAGGGGGGACCCAACTCGTCTTCTTCTTCCAGCGCCAGGGATCGGTGGACTCGGTCGATCCGGTGGCGGGCGTCGTTCTCTCCGACTCCCTCTCGGCGGCCAAGGCGGTCGCCGAGAGTCGGATGTTCTACGGGCGGCGGGGAGACTTGTCTTTCTCTGCGAGGAGGGGGAGGTAAGTAGTCGTCCCGCCGTTCCACCGCTCTAGGGCGGCCGTCTTGGTCGTGCTCGATGGTGATGTGAGTCCGACTGCGGCTGGCAGCCGGCTCCTTGTCCTTCTTCCCACGGGCCCCGCCAGTCGGCGTTCGAGACGTCGCACCTTGGTCTCGGCGAGGCGGTGGGTCATTGTTTTGGCGCTGCGGCGCCTCGGTGCGGCAGCCGGCATTATTCTGCGCGGCAGCCGCGTCGAGGAGCTGCTGAAGTCGCTCCGTCATTATGCGGCGCTCTTTGCCTTCGAAGTTGTCGAGCTCGTCTGCCGCCGCCTGGGCGGCACGGATATTCTCTGCAGGCGTGGCATACACAGGGCGATCAGCCCCGACGAGGTTGGCGATTGCCGCGCCGCGCTGTCGGACCGCGCCTAAGCGGCTAGGCCCGGTTGGAGCCGGCGAGCCGCCTACGGCGCGATCCATCTCTCGTTGGTAAGCTTCTGACAAGCGCCTCATGCTTGCCAGCTTCTTCGCTCCCTGATGAGCTGAAGGCGGAGCGCCTCCAGCATCCCGGCGTCGGCGTCTTCCGGAATCGGTGCTGTAAGGTCTCGCAGGGCCGCGTCAAACGGGTCATGCGCTCCTTCGCTGGAGCGCTCGCCGTGCTCGAGGACGAGGACCTCAGTAACGGTGCTTCCGCCGCTCCCCGCGTACACGAGCGGCTCGTCGTAGACCACCACATTGGTGGGGAACGCGTCGAGCGACGCGGTGTCGGAGTCGACCAGCATCGGGTCGGTGGATCCTATGGACTCCAGGTCCGCAGCAGGCTCACCGGCAACGTGGAGTTGGTCGACGAGGCCCGCGAGGAGGCTCTCGGGGCCACTCATGCCTGCGTCGGGCGCAGGCTCGTCGGAGAGGCAAACCTCGCCGACAAGATCGGCGAGGCAGCTGGCTGCACAGGCGATCTCAGCGTCGTGCAGCGCGTTAGCGCAGACGCCGTCCGGTGTGCCGGGCTGGCTGTGCTCGCCGGGGAGGAACAGGGTTCCCGTCCAGAGCAGATCTCCGGATGACTGTGCACCTCGCCCCACGGTGGGCGCCAAATGTCGGGGGTTGGATACGACATATGCCAAAGGATGACTTATCATGGTGGGAGCGAGTAGAACGTCGCCGGTGCCTGGAAGCGGGATGAGGCGAAGACATGCACGCCGGCGGAACTTACCCAGCTTCAGGGCTCTCCTAGGAGATAACACCCCTACTACTGCTCTGCGGGGTCTCCGCATGATCACTAAAGCAGAGTGACTACAATGGTGCTCCTGGAGCTGTTTCGGGAGGTTGGAGAGGGCAAGGCTAGCTCTCTCCTTCCTGGGCTATCTAGTCTATCTCTCTCTCTAGGTTCGAACCCTTTGCATGGGTGCCCCGGGGGGTTTATATAGGCCTACCCCCCGGTGGTACAATAGTAATCCGGCTGGGCGCGGGCCCTAGTCGTCTGTCTCTCAGGCCGCCGTCCATCCCGCCGGCTTCTGGGGCCCGCCGACTGGCGGGTCCCGCGGACAGGCTTGATACTGTAGCGGCACTCCTGATGACGCAGGCTCGGTCATCGGGTCGTGGCAACAGTGCCGCCGTCTATCAGGCGATCACTGTCGCCATTCCCCATCTTATCTGATTAATGGCTCGTGGGGCCCCGGGAGGAGTCGGCCGACTCCAGGGAAGCCGACTCCCCCAGGTCCGTCTTCGGGTTGCCCAGGCCACCTTCGGCCCACCCACTGACAGGCGGCCCCGCCGCCTTCGGGTCGTACAGGCCGGCATCATGGGCACTGTGTACTGTGCACTGTGGCTGAGATTAGGGCAGGCATGGCAACATTGCCGCATCTCGCCGGAGATCTTCCAGCGGTACTCACTGTAGCCATGTCGGCCCTTCGTAAGCAGGGGGGAGACGGCCATGCCGTGACCGTACCCTGCATCGTACTTCGGGATAAGGGAGGAGTCTTGGGCCGACTCTCCATAGTCGGCCGCCCTGGAAGTCGCCAGCTTGGAGTCGGCTTATCTGGGAGTCGCCGTCTGGGACTCGGCATACCTTGGAGTCGCTCCTAGGAGTCGGCGTGAGGGGCGTGGCCTGCCCCGATGTCTTGAAATGTCCTGGGGCTCGGGTTAGCCTACCCGTGGCCCATTACTCCGACACTGATGGATCTCTAACCAACATATACTAAGTAATTTAGAATAAGCAGGTAAGGTATGAAGGCAGGTAACAAAAATAGGGTATGCATCAGAATAGGATCACACAAAAGCGGTAGCAGTTCTAATGCAAGCATAAGAGAGAAGGGAATGTGCGATATTGGAATGAACAAGGGGGGTTTGCTTGCCTGGTTGCTCTGCAACAAAGGCAGGGTCGTCAGTAGTGTCGTCAGCGACGTATTCGATCACAGGGGCAGCATCGGTCTCGGGATCTACCGGAGAGAAGAGGGGGAAGAAACAGATAAATACACAACAATCATAACACAGAGTATGCCATGCTAACCTGTAGAGTAGGGTTGCCTAAAGATATGTCTAACTCATATTAGTTATTTTAGGTTTAAGGTTGTATTTATTAACCAGTTCATATGCACTATTCATCTACCGGAAATGGGCTAAAAGTTACGGGTTCACTTACGTAGAGGGTTCCGACATAGAAACAAATGACACGATCAGATTCGTCTCGTCGTTCTAAGCAACTTTCATGTATAAAGTTTTTCGATCCGAGCTACGGTTTATTTTCTACGAATTTCCAAAGTTTTAACAATTTTTCTGGAATTGTTTAAATGAATAGAAATACCAGAAATGGAACATGATGTCATCCTTGCATCAGCATTGCGTCAGTGGTCAACTGAATAGCTGACCAGTCAAACTGACAGGTGTGGCCCTCCTGTCATACTCAGAACTAATTTAACCGGAGTTTAACTTCTAACTAATTAACCTAAATAGCTAGTGGGGCCCACTGTTAGTGACGGCTTAACGAACAGAATTAGCTAACAGATTAATTAGTAGTTTAATTAACTTAATGAAATGTTTTAAACTAAGTAGGGACCACATGTCAGCCACCCAGCCTGCCCGGTCAGCAGGGTTGACTGGGTCAACCCCACCAACGGGACCCACTGGGCCCACTATCAGTGACCCAGTGGAGGCACGAGGCGGGCCACGTTGACGTCGTCACTGGAGTAACTCCAGCGAGCATGTTTGGCGGTGGCGCGCGTTGGGAGGTGGTTGGGTGATGTCTACACACAACCTTCTTCTTGTAGACGTTGTTGGGCCTGCAAGTGCACAGGTTTGTAGGACAATAGCAAATTTCCCTCAAGTGGATGACCTAAGGTTTGTCAATCCGTAGGAGGCGTAGGATGAAGATGGTCTCTCTCAAGCAACCCTGCAACCAAATAACAAAGAGTCTCTTGTGTCCCCAACACACCCAATACAATGGTAAATTGTATAGGTGCACTAGTTCGGCGAAGAGATGGTGATACAAGTGCAATATGGATGGTAGATGTGAGTATTTGTAATCTGAAATAATAAAAACAGCAAGGTAGCGAGCGATAAAAGTGAGCGTAAATGGTATTGCAATGATAGGAAACAAGGCCTAGGGTTCATACTTTCACTAGTGCAAGTTCTCTCAACAATAATAACATAGATAGATCATATAACAAGCCCTCAACATGCAACAAAGAGTCACTCCAAAGGCACTAATAGCGGAGAACAAACGTAGAGATTATGGTAGGGTACGAAACCACCTCAAAGTTATTCTTTCGGATCAATCTATAAAAGAGTTCGTACTAGAAGAACACCTTAAGACACAAATCAACCAAAACCCTAATGTCACCTAGATACTCCATTGTCACCTCAAGTATCCGTGGGCATGATTATACGATATGCATCACACAATCTCAGATTCATCCAACCAACATAAAAGTACTTCAAAGAGTGCCCCAAAGCTACTACCAGAGAGTCAAGAACGTGTGCCAACCCCTATGCATAGGTTCCCAATGTCACGAAACCCGCAAGTTGATCACCAAAACATACATCAAGTGGATCAACAGAATAACCCATTGTCATCACGGTTATCCCACGAAAGACATACATCAAGTGTTCTCATAAAAGACTCAATCCGATAAAATAACTTCAAAGGGGAAACTCAATTCATCACAAGAGAGTAGAGGGGGAGAAACATCATAAGATCCAACTACAATAGCAAAGCTCGGGATACATCAAGATCGTGCCATAGAGGGAACACGAGAGAGAACACGAGAGAGAGAGAGAGATCAAACACATAGCTATTGGTACATACCCTCAGCCTCGAGGGTGAACTACTCCCTCCTCGTCATGGAGAGCCGGGATGATGAATATGGCCACCAGTGATGGATCCCCCCCTCCGGCAGGGTGCCGGGAAGGGCTCCTGAGAAGTTTTTTGTGGCTACAGAGGCTTGCGGCGGCGGAACTCCCGATCTATCTTCCGTTCTTGAAGTTTTAGGGTAAGTAGGTATATATGGGTGAAAGAAGTACGTCGGTGGACCGAAGGGGGGGCCACGAGGTAGGGGGCGCGCCCCAGGGGGGTGGGCACGCCCCCACCCTCGTGGGCACCTCCCTTCTTCCCTGACATGCACTCCAAGTCCATCGGGTGGCTTTCCTTCCAAAAATAACTTCTCCAGTTGATTTTGTTCCGTTTTGACTCCGTCTGATATTCCTTTTCCTCGAAACACTAAAATAGGCAAAAAAAACAGCAATTCTGGGCTGGGCCTCCGGTTAATAGGTTAGTCCCAAAAATAATATAAAAGTGGAAAATAAAGCCCAATATAGTCCAAAACAGTAGATAAAGTAGCATGGAGCAATCAAAAATTATAGATACGTTGGAGACGTATCAAGCATCCCAAGCTTAATTCCTGCTCGTCCTCGAGTAGGTAAATGATAAAAAAAATTGATGCGGAGTGCTACTTTGGCATAATTTCAATGTAAATCTTCTTAATTGTGGTATGAATATTCAGATCCGAAAGATTAAAGACAAAAGTTCATAATGACATAAAAATAATAATACTTCAAGCATACTAATCAAAGCAATCATGTCTTCTCAAAATAGCATGGCTAAAGAAAGTTCATCCCTACAAAATCATATAGTTAGGCTATGCTTCATTTTCGTCACACAAAGATGTTCCCAACTTCTATACCCCCGATGACAAGCCAAGCAATTGTTTCATACTTATATAATCTCAAACTTTTTCAACCTTCACGCAATACATGAGCGTGAGCCATGGATATAGCACTATGGGGTGGAATAGAATATGATGATGGGGATTGTGTGGAGAAGACAAAAAAGGAGAAAGTCTCACATTGACGAGGATAATCAACGGGCTATGGAGATGCTCATTAATTGATGTCAACATGAGGAGTAGGGATTGCCATTCGACGGATGCACTAGAGCTATGAATGCTCAACAAAATAAAACTAGTGGGTGTGCATCCAACTTGCTTGCTCATGAAGACCTAGGGCATTTGAGGAAGCCCATCGTAGGAATATACAAGCCAAGTTCTATAATGAAAAATTCCCACTAGTATAAAAGGACAACTTATGAGACTCACTACATGAAGAACAAGGTGCTACTTTGAAGCACAAGTGTGGAAAAAGAGATAGTAGCATTGCCCTTTTTATTTATTTTCTTTTTTTTGGGCCTTCCTTTTTTTTCCTTTCTCTTTTTTTGTTTGGGAAATGCTCTAATAATGATGATCATCACACTTCTATTGATTACAACATAAGGATTACAACTCGAAACTTAGAACAAGATATGGCTCTATATGAATGCCTCCGGCGGTGTACCGGGATGGTGCAATGAATCAAGAGTGACATGTATGAAAAATAATGCATGGTGGCTTTGCCACAAATACGATGTCAACTACATGATCATGCAATGGCAATATGACAAAAGTAATGTATGTCATGAATATGATGATGGAAGTTGCATGGCAATATATTTTGGAATGGCTATGGAAATGCCATGATAGGTAGGTATGGTGGCTGTTTTGAGCAAGATATAAGGAGGTTTATGTGTGATAGAGCGTATCGTATCATGGGGTTTGGATGCACCGGCGAAGTTTGCACCAACTCTCAAGGTGAGAAAGGGCAATGCACGGTACAGAAAAGGCTAGCAAAGGCGGAAAGGTGAGAGTGCGTATAATCCATGGACTCAACATTAGTCAAAAGAACTCATATGCTTATTGCAAAAATTTAGAAGTCATCAAAAATCAAGTACTACGTGCATGCTCCTAGGGGGATAGATTGGTAGGAAAAGACCATCGCTCGTCCCCGGCCGCCACTCATAAGGATGCACAAGCCAGGTACACTTCATGTTTCAAATTTGTTACACAACTTTAACCATACGTGCATGCTAGGGGACCTGAAAACTTCAACACAAGAATTTCTTAAACTCACAATTACTCAACTAGCACGACTTTGATATTATTACCTCCATATCTCAAAACAATTATCAAGCATCAAACTTATCTTAGTATTCAACGCACTCAAAAGAAAGTTTCACATATCTTGAATACCAAGTATATTAACATTAAGAAAATTACCATGCTATTAACAACTCTAAAAATAATCTAAGTGAAGCATGAGAGATCAATAGTTTCTTTAAAACAAATCTACCATAGTGCTCTAAAAGATCTAAGTGAAGCACTAGAGCAAAAATTATCACGCTCAAAAGATATAAGTGAAGCACTAAGAGCAATAACAAATACTACTCCAAAAGATATAAGTGAAGATCAATGAGTAGTCGAATAATTATGCAACTATGTGAAGACTCTCCCATTTAATAATTTCAGATCTTGATACTTTATTCAAACAGCAAGAAAATCTAAAGAAAACTACATTGCGAGGATAGCACAACTCATGTGAGGAAGCAAAAACTTAGGCTTAACCGATACTAACCGATAGTTGTTGAAGAAGAAAGGTGGGATGCCTACCGGGGCATCCCCAAGCTTAGATGCTTGAGACTTCTTGAAATATTATCTTGGGGTGCCTTGGGCATCCCCAAGCTTGAACTTTTGTGTCTCCTTAATTCCTCTCATATCATGGTTTCTCTTGTTTTTATCAAAAGCTTCGTTCACAACAAACTCAACAAGAACTCATGAGATAGGTTAGTATAAACCAATACAAAACCTTATAATTTTATAGTGTAACAAATCACCAAAATTATTATTCAACCTTGCATACTAAATGCCTCTGCATAATTAATACTCCTATCCTCAAATAGAATCATTAGACAAGCAAACATATGCAAACAATGCAACCATAACAGCAATCGGTCAAAACAGTATAGTCTGTAAAGAATGCAAGATTCATCATACTTACCTAACTCCAAAAATCCTGAACTAAACTTACCACTATAATAAATTTATAAGATATTAATATGCAAAAAGATTCAACATTATACCATTCTCTTACTTTTCTAGGGAATTTTTGCAACAGCGGTAAACTTTCTGTTTTCAAACAGCAACATGTATACAAGCAAAATAAGCATGGCAAAGGCTATCCTTGACTTTTTTATTGAAACTAAAGATGCAAAACATTATTCTAACTAACATCAATCAAAAAATAACAAAATAAAATGACGCTCCAAGCAAAACACATATCATGTGGTGAAAAAAAATATAGCTCCAAGTAAAGTTACCGATGAATGAAGACGAAAGAGGGGATGCCTTCCGGGGCATCCCCAAGCTTAGGCTCTTGGTTGTCCTTGAATATTACCTTGGGGTTCCTTGGACATCCCCAAGCTTAGGCTCTTGCCACTCCTTATTCCATAGTCCATCGAATCTTTACCCAAAACTTGAAAACTTCAACCACACAAAACTCAACACAAAACTCGTAAGCTCTGTTAGTATAAGAAAATAAAACCACCACTTATGTACTGTAATGAACTCATTCTAAATTCATATTGGTGTAATATCTACTGTATTATAACTTCTCTATGGTTCATACCCTCCGATACTACTCATAGATTCATTAAAATAAGCAAACAACACATAGAAAACAGAATCTGTCAAAAACAGAACAGTCTGTAGTAATCTATATAAAACGTATACTTATGGAACCCCAAAAATTATGAAATAAATTGCTGAACCTGATAAATTTGTCTATTAATCATCTACAAAAAGAATCAACCAAAAAGAAATCTCCAGTAAAAAAATGGCAGCTAATCTCGTGAGCGCTAAAGTTTCTGTTTTTCACAGCAAGATCACATAAACTTCACCCAAGTCTTCCCAAAGGTTCTACTTGGCACTTTATTGAAACAAAAGCTATAAAACATGATTACTACAGTATCATAATCATGTGTACACACAAAAAAAGTAAGGATAAATATTGGGTTGTCTCCCAACAAGCGCTTTTATTTAATGCATTTTTAGCTAGGCATGATGATGGCAATGATGCTCACATAAAAGATAAGAATTGAAACATAACGAGAGCATCATGAAGCATATGACTAGCACATTTAAGCCTAACACTTCCTATGCATAGGGATTTTGTGAGCAAACAACTTATGGGAACAATAATCAACTAGCATAGGAAGGTAAAACAAGCATAGCTTCAAAATTTTCAACACATAGAGAGGAAACTTGACATTATTGCAATTCCTACAAGCATATATTCCTCCCTCATAATAATTTTCAGTAGCATCATGAATGAATTCAACAATATAACCAGCACCTAAAACATTCTTTTCATGATCTACTTGCATAGAAATTTTACTACTCTCCACATAAGCAAAATTCTTCTCATGAATAGTAGTGGGAGCAAACTCAACAAAATAATTATCATGTGAGGCATAATCCAATTGAAAACTAAAATCATGATGACAAGTTTCATGGTTATCATTATTCTTAATAGCATACAAGTCATCACAATAATCATCATAGATAGCAACTTTGTTCTCATAATCAATTGGAACCTCTTCTGAAATAGTGGAATAATCACTAAATAAAGTTGACACTCTTCCAAACCCACTTTCATCAATATAATCATCATAAATAGGAGGCATTCTTTCATCATAATAAATATTCTCATCAAAACTTGGGGGACAAAAAATATCATATTCATCAAACATAGCTTTCCCAAGCTTGGGCCCGTTCATATCATAAGCATAATCACTCTCATCATAAAAAATATTGATAGCACCAATAGTATAGCAATTATCATCATCACAATGAGTAGTAGGAGCAACATCATTTGGGAGGGATACCTTTCTACCTTTGTTGCTCCTTCTTTTCTTTTTATTCTTCATATTATGTGTGGGTTCAACCTTCCTCTTTGAGCTCCTTACTGATGAGACTAGTTGAATAGAAAGCTCCTCCTCGTTACCTGATTCATCATGAGAAATAATAGAAGGATATTGGGAAGTATCTTCCCTTTCATTGGTATTTTCATCATCTTCTATTTGCTTTCTTTTCTTTAGGTAATTGGCAATATAATGATTTTCAATGCAATTCTCTGCACAAAACAAATAAATCTTTTCTAGATCAATATGAAGAACTTTATCAAGGGCAAATTTTGGAATATCCTTAGTTATACGTTTAATTTCTTCAAAACCCAAGAGCAAACTAAGTTCATTATGATGTGCAAGGGAAATCAAGTCATCACAATTTTTGGACACGATACGATCATGAAACAATTTGCATTGGGTACTAAAATGATCACGTTCATTGCAAAGTTCACAAGTATGGCTAAGAAAAAATAAATTTTCAGCACATTCATCTAGCTCTCCTTGCAACAATTTGGTTTCTAAATTCTTATGCCTCTTGCAATATATATCTTCTCTATTTGGCGTGTTCATGCAAACATGCACTCCACAAAAGTTGACATGCTCATAATAGATATTTTCATCATGACTAGAGCAATCATCATTAGTACCATGGATATTCAAAGAATTCATACTAACAACATTGCAATCATGCTCATCATTCACATATTTTATGCCAAGCATTCTATGTAATTCTTCTTCTAGCACTTGAGCACAATTTGCTTTTCCATCATACTCACGAAAGATATTAAAAAGACGAAGCGTATGAGACAAACTTAACTCCATTTTTGTAGTTTTCTTTTATAAACTAAACTAGTGATAAAACAAGAAACAAAAAGATTCGATTGCAAGATCTAAAGATATACCTTCAAACGCTAACCTCCCCGGCAACGGTGCCAGAAAAGAGCTTGATGTCTACTACAAAACCTTCTTCTTGTAGACGTTGTTGGGCCTGCAAGTGCACAGGTTTGTAGGACAGTAGCAAATTTCTCTCAAGTGGATGACCTAAGGTTTATCAATCCGTAGGAGGCCTAGGATGAAGATGGTCTCTCTCAAGCAACCCTGCAACCAAATAACAAAGAGACTCTTGTGTCCCCAACACACCCAATACAATGCTAAATTGTATAGGTGCGCTAGTTCGGCGAAGAGATGGTGATACAACTGCAAAATAGATAGTAGATAAAGGTTTTTGTAATCTGAAATAATAAAAACAGCAAGGTAGCGAGCGATAAAAGTGAGCATAAATGGTATTGCAATGATAGGAAACAAGGCCTAGGGTTCATACTTTCACTAGTGCACGTTCTCTCAACAATAATAACATAGATAGATCATATAACAAGCCCTCAACATGGAACAAAGAGTCACTCCAAAGCCACTAATAGCGGAGAACAAACATAGAGATTATGGTAGGGTACGAGACCGCCTCAAAGTTATTCTTTCAGATCAATCTATAAAAGAGTTCGTACTAGAATAACACCTTAAGACACAAATCAACCAAAAGCCTAATGTCACCTACATACTCCATTGTCACCTCAAGTATCCGTGGGCATGATTATACGATATGCGTCACACAATCTCAGATTCATCCAACCAACATAAAAGTACTTCAAAGAGTGCCCCAAAGCTACTACCGGAGAGTCAAGAACGTGTGCCAACCCCTATGCATAGGTTCCCAATGTCACGAAACCCGCAAGTTGATCACCAAAACATACATCAAGTGGATCAATAGAATAACCCATTGTCACCACGGTTATCCCACGCAATACATACATCAAGTGTTCTCATAAAAGACTCAGTCCGATAAAATAACTTCAAAGGGGAAACTCAATTCATCACAAGAGAGTAGAGGGGGAGAAATATCATAAGATCCAACTACAATAGCAAAGCTCGGGATACATCAAGATCGTGCCATAGAGGGAACACGAGAGAGAACACGAGAGAGAGAAAGAGAGAGAGATCAAACACATAGCTACTGGTACATACCCTCAGCCTCGAGGGTGAACTACTCCCTCCTCGTCATGGAGAGCGCCGGGATGATGAAGATGGCCACCGGTGATGGATCCCCCCTCCGGCAGGGTGCCGAGAAGGGCTCCCGAGAGGTTTTTGGTGGCTACAGAGGCTTGCGGCGGCGGAACTCCCGATCTATCTTCTGTTCTTGAAGTTTTAGGGTATGTAGGTATATATGGGTGAAAGAAGTACATTGGTGGACCGAAGGGGGGCCACGAGGTAGGGGGGCGCGCCCCCCACCCTCGTGGGCACCTCCCTTCTTCCCTAACGTGCACTCCAAGTCCATCGGGTGGCTTTCCTTCCAAAAATAACTTCTCTAGTTGATTTCGTTCCGTTTTGACTCCGTCTGATATTCCTTTTCCTCGAAACACTGAAATAGGCAAAAAAAACAGCAATTCTGGGTTGGGCCTCCGGTTAATAGGTCAGTCCCAAAAATAATATAAAAGTGGAAAATAAAGCCCAATATAGTCCAAAACAGTAGATAAAGTAGCATGGAGCAATCAAAAATTATAGATACGTTGGAGAATATATTGGGTTTCTCACACAGGGAGTCTCCGGACCCGGCGTTTGGCTCGTTCGGCTGTGGGCAAGCTCGCGCGTCGAACGGCGGTGGTGGTGGGGCTGTAGTAGTCGGAGCTGGCCGGACCAAGCATGGCCGGCAGCGGTAGTGTTCGGAGGAGCTTGAGCTCGTCAGCACAGGGCACAGCAAGCGATGGGGATAGGCGTGTTCGGTCCCTGGGAAGCCCTGGAACATGACGCGGGACTCGGGAGCGGTCGGTGTTCATGGTGGCCATGACGGTGCGGTGAGCGGCCGAGGCGAGCTCACGGCTCCGTGCGAGGCTGTCGTCCTAGCACGCACGTGCAAGCGAGAGGCCAGGGGAGATGGGAACACTCACAGAGCAGCACAAGATGGCCATCAGGAGCGCAAAAGGAGGTCGAGGTCGTCGGTGATCATCGGCGATAGTGAAGTCAGCGTCGAGCTCGATTCCATCTGGGCAGTCCTTCCCGAGCTCAAAGGCGAGTGGTGGTCAGTGTAGAAGAACGAGGCAGAAATGTCTGGCTTGGCGGGGACGCGAATGGACGCTGGTGGCCGTGGATCAATGCCAGGCGAGGCGGCGGCAGCGGGCGTGCTCGGGCAGTGGGGAGAAAGGGCCAGCACGAGCGAGGGAGAGTGCGCCCGAGATGGAGAGGGGAGTGGGTGGAGGCAGGTGAGGGCAAAATATCTGGGGGGCTCGGTGGAGGCCCAATCCACCCAGCAGCGCTGCCGGCGAGCTGGCTCGGTAGCGACAGTGGGCGCACCTCGGTCGCTTGAACAGAGAATGGGGGGAGAAGGAGGAGGCCGTGGTGGGCTGGGCTCTAGGCACTGTGCACTTAGGCCAGTGCACAGTGGCCTTTTCTATTTTCTTTTTCTTCTTCTACTCTTTTTCTTTTTACAGAAAGGGGTTTAGTAATATTTTGAGCTTCCAAATGATTTTGCAAAAATGTGAAACTTGGTCACGTAATTACATTGCAATATCCAGCAGTGCCACAAAAAGTTTGGGCATTTTTGGAGTTCATTTGAATTTTCTAAAATGGAAAGGGCATTTTTAGTGTTGTTTTTTCTGTGTTAAAATGCATTAGGCACATTTAGAGTTAATGATGATGTTGTGTACCTTAACAGCAAATAGTTTTGGATTATTTGCAAAAAGTTGAACATTTTTCTAACAAGTTTTGATCAACTTCATTTTGTAGTTTGAATTTGAATAGAATTTAGAGAAGGAATTTGAAATGAGATATTATCCCAACATCATTATCATTGCAAATCTTAGTAGCTTAGCATCATCATGATGGATTACTGTAGTACCATTACATAGGGGTGTTACAATTTTTCTACTCTAATTGATTGCTCCTTTTCTGATGCATAGCTTCCTTTTGTACCTGCTATTGTTACCTACCTACTTATCCTAAACTGCTTAGCATAGGTTGGATAGTGATCCATTAGTGACCCCCACCTTGTCCTTGTTGCCCCTGCTTCATTATCGACGACTCGATCAACGTGATCGATGACCAGAGCCCGACACCTCACGTCACATCACACCCCTTTTGTTGCTCGATTCTGTAGAGCAACTATCGAGTACCGAGGGTGATACCTCATAAAACACTCTTGATGATAATTTTGTAGTGTAGCTATTCAGTTGTGGTCATCAAGGGTGATTCCTCTTTCACCACTCCCAATACGACTCTGTCGTGCAACCCCTCAAGTGTGGACCTCGAGGGTGATTCTTCCCACGTTCACCTTGATGATTACATCGAGTGGAATCCATCGAGGGTGATTCCTCAGGGTTTTCCCCCTTGATGTTTTGGACACACGATTACCCAGAATTTACTTGAGACCATTGTTGAAGTCGGGTCGGCCCTGAGGGGTACCCATGAGTTGATGTGAAAGTCGGGCGGGCCTGTAGAGCACCTGCGAGTTTTCTACGAGGCACGACCGGGCATTCTGGGCCCTTGTCGTAAGTCCACGAGACGGGGCGACAGGGTCACTTTATCGTGAGTCTCTAGTTGTCTCCGTGAGGCCCCAATGCACTAACATGTTTGGGTATTTGTTCTGAGTTGGCCTCTGGCCTTTACGCACTAACCACCACGCAAGAACAGTTATGGGCCTCGGTGTCACAGTATCAGCCAAAGCTTTGTCAGACATCCAGTTCAGTAGTGCGGCATGGTCAGATCATGCTGGCCATCCCAGGCGGTGCTGGTATTCACCCTGCAAACAACGACCCGGAGTGCAATGGGCGATGGGCCCAAGATCTCGGAGCGCTTAGGATGTAGACCGGCGGGGACCTCTCTGCTGAGCCTAGGTAGGGTTGCGACGTGTTGATCTTCCGAGCCAGGCATTGACCCGGAAAAGTGTGTACGGCAAGAGTAATCAAGCGTGTTGGAAAATGTGGTGCACCCATTCAGTGAAGATTATCTATTAATAGTCGTGTCCACGGTAACGGACGTTCAGACTTCTGTCCTAATCTTATATAACTAGACATGGATACTTCAGATATGTGATGGATATGTGGCTCCAGGATTGCTTTCTCACATGGAGTCGAGGAAGGATCTCTGGGCGTTGATTCTACAACATGTTTGTTAAATTTTAAATGTTATTCTTTACTCTTGTACATGCTGCAAGATGCTTGGAGCTGCTTGAAGATGCTAGTCTTCGATAGGCTAGGCCTTCCCCTCTATTTTGGCATTTTGCAGTTCAGTCCGCAAATACAACCCTTCCATTTGATACCAATGCATACTTAGTATAGATCTGATGCTTGCGGGTACTTTGGATGAGTACTCACAGTTGCTTTGCTACCTCTTTTCCTTCTTTCCAACTGTTGCAACCAGATGGTGGAGCCCGGGAGCTAGATGCCACCGCCGACGGATGCTACTACGTGGAGACCGCCGACGACCATGAGTAGTTAGGAGGTTCCAGGCAGGAGGCCTTGCCGCTTTGATCGTGTTGCTATTGTGCTAGCCTTCTTAAGGCAGTCTTGCTTAACTTATGTCTGTACTCAGATAATGTTGCTTCTGCTAACTCTTGTGTATCGAGCTATGTATTCGAGCCCCCGAGGCCCCTGGCTTGTAACATAAAGCTTGTATTCTTTTATTTGTGTTTAGAGTTGTGTTGGGATATCTCCTCGTGAGTCCCTGATCTTGATCGTACGCAATTCCGTGTATGATTAGTGTACGATTGAATTGGGGGCGTCATAAGTTGGTATCAGAGCCGACTACCTATAGGAACCCCTTTCCAACTCCTTGGTCGAAGTTAAGTCTAGTCTTTGAAAAACTGATTTATTAGTATGGCTGTGTGGCTTACGGGCCCACATCGCCATTGGGTGGAATTAGGATCTTTTACTCCTCGTCTATACTCTAGAACTCTGATCTCACTTCAATTCGGGTTAAATGATTTTGCTAAATCTAACATTAGGATCTCATGATCACATCCACCAAGAGATTTGTATTACCCCTTTCTTGAATTAAGGGCCAAGATCTGCTTCATAATGTTCATTGACCACAGGATCCTCTTATCGAGGGCACCCTGCGTCGTCACTTTCAAATCCCTCGTTCCTGAGGTTTTCCCTGACGTTGATGTAGCCTTAGCTATGTCCCGCTATTGTATCCCTCCCTCACGTGCATATGTGCCGCCTAGTATGTCTAAGGTTCTTCTCTTGTCCGAACTCATACAAACATCGTGTAAATTGGCCCCACATATGTATTTGTATGTCTTCAATGACTACTGCTTTTTACATACCGTGACTTTGCTCACTGTTTAGGTTACATCATGGATTACTCCATACACTTGCTCCACCCCTTGCTAAACTACCCCCTGTTGCATTTAAGCAAGATGATTAGACCCACTGGTTGTGGCATTGGTGGCAACAATCCACCACCACCCGAATACATGGCGGGAATGATACAACAGTTTGATGCTGAATCGCCAGTTCATGGAAGGAGTCATGGCTAAGTTTCCACGTCCCAATATAAATCAGCAACCATCCCAAGTAATACTGCAATACTTTTCGTGCCTCGACCCTGTCTTCTACCACAGCTCAACTCAGCCCCTTGATGCTGATGATTGGCTCCATGACATCACTTTTGAGTTGGAGTCTGCTGATGTAGCCCCTGCCAACTATGTCACCTTCGCGACTCATTATCTGAAAGGTCCCGCTGCTCAATGGTGGGACAACCACAATCGTTCCTTACCTGTTGGAACCACCATCACTTGGCCGGAATTCCAAACTGCATTCCGCGGGCCAATGTTGAACCACCATGGTTAGTCACAACGTCCCGTTGAAATTAGTGGGTTAGAATTCCATGTTTCCCCCATTGTTTTGAAGTCATCCAATATTGACCTCATTCTGGAAATGGAATGGTCGAAAACACATCCCGCTTCTACCATTTTCACCACTAAAACCACCCGTCTGCTACATCCTTCAAATGTGATTGTAAGCTACCATGCTCATCTTGTTTGAAATGTCGAAGCACCGATTTCTTCCTTGAAGGTGTTAAACACTTCTCCTCTTGTGAGAATTGAAAATGCTCCAGTCGTTTGTGGATTCCAAGATGTCTTTCCAGAAGAACTACCCAGTTCATGACCTTGAACTCGCTACATTTAAGTTTGCACTTAAGTTGTGGCGGCATTTCCTTCTTGGTAATTGTTGCGAGATCTTCACCGATCATCAAAGTCTGAAGTATATGTTTACTCAGCTAGATCTGGATCTCCGTCAGCAGCGACGTATGGAAACAATTATAGACTATGACTACGGTATTTCTTATACCCCTGGCAAGGCTAATGTCGTGGACGATGCCCTGAGTCGCAAGTCTTGTTGCAACAACCACATGGCTGATAAAGCTCAACCCCTGCAAGATGATCTCGCTTACAGAGAGCATCCGATTCACATTCTCGTTCAAGCTGAACGTCACACTCGTTTGTGGGCTATAGAATTCTTAAATTCCATGGTCAAATCATTCTTAAGGTGAAGCCACTTGGGAACACGAGGATCGTCTTAGTGATGAATACCCCAATTTATTTCCTTCTACCTTCTAAAATCCCTGGACAAGATTTCTTATAGTGGAGGAGAGTTGTGATGCCTGGGTAATCAAACTACAATAATCCCTCGCTAATGGTGCCATGTCATCACATTACTGTTGCTAATCCTCGCTTGATCCAAATCTTTGTTCAAACTCAAATTCAAATTTCTCAAACATGCAAAATAAAATGTTCAAAGTGTGGCAAATGTTCCATAACTAATTATGGTGGTGACCCCACACTTTTGTAAAATATTTAAATGCCCTTTTGTGAATATAACAACGGCTAAAAAGAATTATTAAATGCTTTTTAAATTATGGAAATACTATACTATTTTATTTGAACCTCAAACTAGATGTGGCAATGTTATAATTAGTAAAACCAATTTAGGTGTTGTTACAATATTTTATAAAGTTAATTTCTATTCAAAAATAAAAGAAAACTAAAAGAAAAAGAAAAATAACAAAAAGTAAAAGAAGCAAAAGAAAAAGAAACCCCCTGGGTCCCATTGGGCCAAGCCCAACAGACCGACCCAACCGGCCCACCTTGCCCTCCCGGTTGCTCCCCCATCCCTTCTTGTTGCTCTGTCTCGACCGCAACACAGACGTGCTTCGGCCCAACCACCTCGCCGGCGCCGATGCCGGGAGGGGATAAGGACCCCCTCAGCCTCCTCGACCCCCTCCCCACTTTCCTGCCGCACCCACTCCCTTCATCCTCTCTCTCCCTCTCGCTACACCCCCTCCCCCAGATCCAGCCATGCCCGACGCCGTTGTCGCCATGCTTGCCCTCGCCGGCGTGGCTACCCTCCTCCCCGGTGCCTGAGGACATGTCCCTCTGCCCCGCCATGGTCTGCTTCACCGACTGCACCCATGAGACGAAGCCAGAGAGCCCGACATCACGAGGATCGAGCTCTCCTTCCTCCCTTCGGACGTCGCCGTTCGTCCCCGACTCTGGCACCGTCGATCCTCCCCGAGCCCACCTTTGCACCACTACGGGATCCCAGTGAGCTGCCCGTCCAACCCCTTTGTCCCTCCTCACCGTATGGATGCCGTAGGTAGCCGTCACCATCGTGCCCGAACTCCCGCGTACGTGTACTGCTGTTGTTGCTCCTGCTCGTGCCCGCCGTGGCTCTCCGCCGTGCCCCGCGCCCATCCGGCGCTCCCATGCATGCCTGGGCTGTGCCCTGCTGTTGCCGCCGCTTGCCACTGCTGCCCCTGACCGCTGCTGCTGTGTACTACCGCTGCTAGCGCTGCTCCGCTGCTGGTGCTACGGCTTCGTACACTGTTGCCGCCGCTTGCCGCCGCCACTGGCGGCTACTCGCCTGGCCGCGCCCCCGCGCACGCCCACGCGCGCGTACCTGCAACTGCTGCCACCAGCGCCTGCCCGCAGTCGCCTGCGCCCGCAAGCGTGCATCCACCGCTACTCTGTTGCCGTTGTACTACTTAGTACTATAGTTGCTACTAGCTAGATTTTCTAATTTCACACCGAGTAACCCCCTGGACTGCCCCTAAATAGCGGCTAACAACTTCTAACAGGAGCAAAAATATTATTGGGAGGTAATACACTTGCCAAGGCTCAAATGTTTCCACTGGACCAAATCCTTTCGATGCGTAGATTAATTCCTATGAAAATCACAAAGTTCTATGTTCTGTTAACAGAAAACCGCAAACCAGCTTTATTTTCATAGCTACTTTAGTGTTGTTGATGATCAAGCAAATGAACTCTAATATGGATGAAGGTGATACTAACATGTAGATTGCCGAGAATGCTCAAAGTTAATATAAGGCGCAAAATCATAGAATGTACAGAACA
The DNA here is from genome assembly GCF_018294505.1 of Triticum aestivum. Classification (NCBI taxonomy): domain Eukaryota; kingdom Viridiplantae; phylum Streptophyta; class Magnoliopsida; order Poales; family Poaceae; genus Triticum; species Triticum aestivum. The sequence goes on along the minus strand of NC_057810.1, from coordinate 507,490,956 downwards.
ATAGTTTTAGCCTTTTGAAAATAGCTAAGGCCTCCTTTGGTTCATAGGATAGGATTATCATAGGAATAGGAATCTTGTAGGAAATGAGATAACATGTATCTCAAATTCTATGAGTAGGAATAGGAAACAAGATGTCCTTTGGTTGACACCAAAGGAATTTTTCCATTGAGTCTAGGCTCTTTTTTATTTTCCTATGAAATATGGAGGATAGGAACCAATCCTATGTAGGAATAGGAATCCATTCCTATGAACCAAAGGGCTCTAAAGGAAAAAATTCAATAAGAATCATATCCTCTAGAATTCCTATGAAATTCCTCTAAACCAAAGGAGGCCTAAGTGTTGTTTAAAATTGTCAAATTCTCGGACTTGGCAAAATTGCAAAATTTCAGGAATTTTCAGAATATTTTCTAGAACTTTGAAAAATCATATAAAATAATCTGTAACTCGGATGAAAATGTTTTCTACATGAAAGTTGCTCAGAATGACGAGACGAATCCAAATACGCAGCTCGTTCGTCTGCCACACATCCCTAGCATAGTGAACCTGCAACCGTCCCTCTCTGTTTCATTTGTCCGACAATGCCAAACTTGGGAAAACTTTCCCGGATGTTATTTCCCGCTTCGCCGTTATCGTGTAGCATCGCATTAGAACACCCCTAGCACAGCTTGTTGTTTTGTCATGCATCTATGTGCTTTGTATTTACTGTTTCTTCCCCCTCTTCTTTCCGGTAGACCCCAGGACCGCTATTGACGCAACTGTGATCGACTACGTTGACAATGACCTTTCTTCCCTTTTAGCGGAGCATCCAGGCAAGCCCCCCCTTTGATCATCCCAATATCGCCCATTCCATTATCTCCTGCTTGCATTAGATTTTGCTACTGTAATAGATTGCTCCTATTCTGATGCATAGTCTACTTTTGTACCTGCTATTTTTACCTACCTGCTTATCCTAAACTGCTTAGCATAGGTTGGATAGTAATCCATCGGTGACCCCCACCTTGTCCTTGTTACCCCTGCTTCATCATCGACAACTCGGTCAATGTGATCAACGACCAGAGCCCGACACCTCACTTCACATCACACCCCTTTTGTTGCTCGACTCTGCAGAGCTACTATCGAGTGCCGAGGGTGATACCTCATAACGCACTCCATATGATAATTCTGTAGTGTAGCTATTCGGTCGTGGTCATCAAGGGTGATTCCTCTTTCACCACTCCTGATACGACTCTGTCATGCAACCCCTCAAGTGTGGACCTCGAGGGTGATTCCTCCCACGTTCACCTTGATGATTATATCGAGTAGAATCCACCGAGGGTTATTCCTTGGGTTTTCCCCTTTGATGTTTTGGACACACGGTTACCCCGACTTTACTTGAGACCATTGTTGAAGTTAGGTCGGCCCTGAGGGGTACCCGCAAGTTGATGTGAAAGTCAGGCGGGCCCATAGAGCACCCGCGAGTTTTCTACAAGGCACGGTCGGGCATTCTGGCCCTTGCCATAAGTCCATGGTACGGGGCGACAGGTTAAATTATCGTGAGTCTCTACTCATCTCCGCGAGCCCCCAATGCACTAACAGGTTTGGGTATTTGTTCTGAGTTGGCCTCTGGCCTTTACGCACTAACCACCATGTGAGAATAGTTATGGGCCTCGGCATCGCAGTATCAGCCGAAGCTTTGTCAAACATCCAGTTCAACAATGCAGCATGATCCGATAGTGCTGGCCATTCGAGGCGGTGGTGGTATTCACCATGCGCACAATGACACGGAGTGCAACGGGCGATGTGCCCGTGACCCCGAAGCGCTAAGGATGTAAATCGGCGGGGACCTCTCTATTGAGCCTAGGTAGGGCTGTGACGTGTTGATCTTATGAGGTCGGGCATTGACCTAGAAAAGTGTGTCCGGCCAGAGTAATCAAGCATGTTGGAAAACATGGTGCACCCCTGCAGGGAAGATTATCTATTAATAGCCATTTCCATGGTAACGAACATTCGGACTTGTATTTTGATCTTATATAACTAGAAATGGATACTTGAGATATGTGATGGATATGTGGCTCCGGGATTTCTTTCTCGCAGGGAGTCGAGGAAGGATCTCTGGGTGTTGATTCTACAACATGTTTGTTAAATTTAAAATGCTATTCTCTACTCTTCTACATGCTACAAGATGCTTGGAGCTTCTTGAAGATGTTAGCCTTTGATAGGCTAGGCCTTCCCCCTCTATTCTGGCATTCTGCAATTCAGTCCATAGATACAATCCTTCCATTTGATATCAATGCATACTTAGTATAGATCTGATGCTTGCGCTTACTTTGGATGAGTACTCACAATTGCTTTGCTACCTCTTTTCCCCCGTGTTCCTTCTTTCCAACTGTCGTAACCAGATGGTGGAGCCCAGGAGCAAGATGCCACCGTCGACGGATGCTACTACGTGGAGACCGCTGGTGACCAGGAGTAGTTAGGAGGTCCTAGGCAGGAGGCCTTGCCTCTTCGATCATGTTGCTTTTGTGCTAGCCTTCTTAAGGCAGTCTTGTTTAACTTATGTCTGTACTCATATTGTTGCTTCCGCTGACTCTTGTGTATCGAGCTAAGTATTAGAGCCCCCGAGGCCCTGGCTTGTAATATAAAGCTTGTATTCTTTTGTTTTTGTTTAGAGTTGTGTTGTGATATCTTCCTATGAGTCCCTGATCTTGATCGTACACATTTGCAGTGTGATTAGTGTATGATTGAATTGGGGGCGTCACAAAGGGTAAGCTTCTCTTCCTTAGTCTTGAGGGACACGGATAGAAGCTCACAATCTTTAGAGAGAGAAGCATGAGATTCCACAAGCTTACTTTTATCATTCATCAAATCCTTGCAAGAGTTCTTGGCCTTTTTCAAGGAGGCAAGTTCTTTAGCATGAACATCAATGTTTGCACCAATTTTTAAGCATAGTTCATCATTGCATGCATCCTCTATTAGACTTTTCGCTCAAGGATTTCATATTTTTTTTCTTTTTCCTCGGTGGCGAGGGTTTCGAGTTCCTTAATGGTGATGGTGTGCTTACTCACCATCTCCATAAGGATACAAAACATAGTGAGCTTCTTTCCTTTAAGGAAGCACATGAACTTATTTAGTTTAGCAAGCATAGGATCATCTATATCATTATCATCATAATGATCCTCCACATCAAGATACTCATCACTAGGAGTAGACGGAATGAAAATAGGAGGATTTGAACATCGGGTTACCTTGACTTTGTCAGGAGAGTTTTGGTCCTCTCCATCTTCTACCACGTCCTTAGCCATTAAGCACTTGTGAGTGTTTCCCTGGTAGTATTTCATGTAGTTGTAGGTGTGTCGGGGAAGCTAATCCACGAACACCTATGGGGCCGGCGGACCAAGCCCCTTTCGGTTCGGCGGGGGGCGGAGATCGCACGAAGAGCGGATCGAGGCGAAGCACACGAGCAGTTTACCCAGCTTCGGAGCTCTCCGGAGAGATAATACTCCTACTGCTGCTTGTCTGATTGTATTGTGTTCTTGCTCAAGAGCGCTGAGTGCTACAGTACACTCTAGGTGCTAACGAGACCGAGCGTGTGTGATTTTCTGGGTTCGAACCCCCTCTACGTTGCGCATGGGCCTCCTTTTATACGCTCAAGGGGTCACCGACAGGTGGCAACGCAGACGAGGGTAAAAATGGAAAAGGAGTTGCGGTTGGTATAGCTACCTGCACAGTGCATCCTACCTAACCCTGACGGCAGGGGACAAAGGCATTAAATGCCCGTCTGTGTCGCCCAAACAGTGCAGAAAAGGACCGTCAGGGATGCCACCGTTCGCCACGATGGTAATCTTGTCAGCGTCGCTTGCCACCTCGCACCGCTGGCTGCTCAGCCTCCAGCCATGCGCGCTTGGGAAGGCCCCAAGGCGACACGTTGGTGGATGCGCTGGAGCGTGGGTGCAGAGTGATAACCTGCCGCGGCAAATGCCTTGCCGCGGCCGTTGTCTTGTCGCGCCCGGAAGCTTGTCGCTCACCGGGTCTTGTCGGGACGCGTGGCGCGTCGTGGCAAGTCCCTTGAAATGCCTTGGTTGGCCTTCCCGGCAAGCTCCTCTTGCTGGGGCCTTGTCTCCTTGGCTTGAATACTTTGTTCTTGAATGGCTCCAAGGGAACCACGGAGGACCTTGGCGGTCGCCCGGCAAGCCTTGCCGCGGGGTGCTGCAACTGCCCGTGCACAAGTTCGGGATACTAGGGTACCCCTACTGTC